>NC_069718.1:23696381-23788881 GCF_027358585.1 Pangasianodon hypophthalmus | reverse complement strand
TCTTTAACACTGGTATGCACCATTGATTTTCTATTCTTCTGGAAACATTTAATGAGAGGAAACTTATTTTAGAGAGAGAGAGAGAGAGAGAGAGAGGTAGGGGGAGAGAGAGAGAGAGAGAGAGAGAGAGAGACAGCCAGAGCAGTGATGTGAGTGGAAGTATATGAGTCTATTTAAAGTGAATGGCAGATGCTGGAAGAAAAGAAAGAACAAAGTGGTAGCTCATTATCTTACCTGAACTAAAGCCAGAGTGAGTGGCTGGACAGAGAGCTGTAAGCAGAAGAGACAACGGTCATTTAGGTTCAGTGTATGTTTTAAATACATCAATAAATAAGTAAGTACGAGGCTGAAATTACAAAGTATAATCTTCCTCAGTCACTGCTTATCAGCTGAGTAATTGAGCTCACTGCAAGACAGATACGTATTAATCAAACACCTAATTATGCTTCAAGCTGTTTTGCTGGATACAGGCAGCCAAATGTGTGCTTATGAAATGCTAATGTTATAACTTTTTTTTATATTATTATGAATGGTATTGTTTAATGACTGCTCTGATGCAAACACCAAACATCTCCTGGTTACGTACTCATTCGGAGTAAATTGTGTTAATTTTATGTTTGGCTAAGTGCTTTCTGTATAGAAAAAAAAAACCCAGATCGAAATATACAAGGTCCATTAGAGGAGCAAATTGTGGCTGTAACCACCAAAAGCTTAACATCACTCTCCCATACCTCAAGCCATTAGCTCTCTGAACCAAAGCACTGTGCCACTGTCAGCTATTATGGCGCTCTCCAGAGTCCACCATTTGGACCAATGTGTGGACCCAATTAATACGCACGCAAAGAAAAAGAATTAGAGTAAAGCTTCATTTGAAAGCCGTTATGCGAACCTCTGAGACTACGTGTTAGACATGTTAGATATTAGAGTTTAACTGTGATGATGTAGTCTTCGCCAGTCCGAGAACAGCTCTAGCACGGCCCGCTATGAAGTCACCGAACACAAGGGCTGTACTCCATTCCGCTCACATCCTATCAAAGAATCATAACACAGTCTGCAGTCAAAGACGAGGCAGTACGGGGCTCCGTGGGACAGACATCCTCACTAGCGCTTAGCTAAGAAGAAAGTAGTGAGAGAAGTCATGTGTGAAAGGTTGAGAGTAGAGTATGGGGAGAAGCGCAGTGGGAAAACAGGACTCACACTGCACTAGGCCTAGTATGTCTGCTGAATGAAAAGTTATGGTCTGCTCATGGGCTTGAATATTTATGGAAGACAGAGCGCATGAGCACACCCGAAGGAGACTGGCTGTGCATGGACGTTCACGTGTTGATATATGTATGCCAGTCATGCTAATGTGCTAATGTCTTATTTCATCTGGGTTGGGATTTGTCCCCATGCCTTTGTGTCTTGTGGATGTGGACATTGCCATGCTGAAAGACACCGCTCCCATAAGGATAGAATTGTTTTGAAAGGTGATCCGTCAGAATAATGTTATATAACAAAGCCACTGGTTTGTTTCCCTTTAATGTGTCACCTGTCTGTACGTTTTCATGAATTATTAAGCTGTTTGAAATCAGTTCAGCCTTTTTTGACTAAATTTCTTTCATTACTATTATTCATTCCAGGGTTTCTCAGATTCAATCTTATCTTGTTATATGTTGCAAAAGTTTGTGGACACCTGACCATCCCACCAGTATGTGTTCCTTCCCCAAACTGCCACAAAGTTACAAGCACTTAATTGTATAGAATGTCTTTGTATGCTGCAGCATTACAATTTCCCTTCTCTGAAACTTATAGGCCAAAACCTGTTCCAGCATGATAATGCCCATGTGCACAAAGCGAGCTCCATGAAGACATGGTGTGTGAAGGTTGGAGTGGAAGAACTCGAGTGTCCTTCACAGAGCCCTGACCTCAACCCCACTGAACACCTTTGGGATGAACTGGAACACTGACTGCACCCCAGACCTCCTCACCAACATCAGCACCTGATCTCACTAATGCTCTTGTGGCTCAATGAACACAAATCCCCACAGCCACGCTCCAAAATCTAGGGGAAAGCCTTCCCAGAAGAGTGGAGGCTGTTATAACAGCAAAGAGAGGACTAAATCTGGAATGGGGTGGGGTGTCCACATACTTTTGGCCATAGAGTGTATTTGGTCAGATGTGTTGGACCAGAAGAAGCTTGAAACCATACAGACCTCACATGCTTCTTTACTACCTATTAGAATCCCTAAAACAAATGTTTCATTATCCAAAAATGGACTGAAATGACAATTCAAGTACAGTTAAATAAAGTCCCCATGTAATGCTTTGTAAGCTGTGAGCTGATTCCGTATGTTGCTGTATTTCCTTCTGAAACAGGAAGTCAAAGTTCTGGCGTGTTGAAGTGCTTGACTGATTTTGAGATACATACAAATTTGACAGTAGCTTAGCAAACTAGCTAAATATGGAACAGCAAATGGTTTAATGAGCGCCATTTTCAACTGTGGAGGATTTCTCACCACTGCCTTCACCCACGCCTGTCTAATTTAACGAGGACAATATCCTTGACAACGAGTTGTCGTGTGTTTTTGGAGTTATGCTGTGCATGTCTGAGCCGAGGTCGAGAGCCAGCGGCGCTGATGGTGATGGAGAGCCTGTCTATATGGTAGATATGGTAGATTAAAATGATATTACTCACTCTTACTGATGGAGAAGCCTTGATGGCTTATAAAGACAGAATCACATTCTCGATCAGTCTGAGGTAGCGACATTCCAGCACTGATCAGCCCCAAGCTGGTAAAACATTCATCCGAAAAGTGCTTGTCATATGACTTCCTCCCCTAGTCCAAAGACATGCGTTGTAGACTGATTGCCATCTCTAAATTGTCTGTAGTGAGTGAATGGGTGTGTGTGTGTGTGTGTGTGTGAGATTGTGCCCTGTGATGGGTTGGTGTTCCCTCCTTGTGCCCCGAGTCCCCTGGGAGAGGCTCCAGGCTCTCTGCGATCCTGTGTAGGATAAGCGGTACAGAAAATGGATGGATGGCTCTGCAAAACCTTATGATATTTTTTTCTAGATACGTATACAGGTGTCGAACTGGTGTCCATACAAAGGGACAGGTACCGAAAGCACTAAAAAACACCCATTCTGATTCCAGGAGCACTTTAAACAGGCAGTACAGGCATTTTTACCTGCATCTCAGACACTGAAGAGCTCTTTTGAATTAAACAAAATGTTTATGTACAGTAACTTTTATTGTTACCTGACCTACTCAGCTCCTCTCAAAAATATAAAAAAAAGCCAAAGCCATTTAAATACTTTTATGTGCTTGAAACCTCTGTAACCTCTACAAACTAAATCTATTTCTCATCTACTCCTCAGTTCAGTATAACTAGCTAGATACATCCAACCGAGAACATGAAACAAAAGCAAGCCAGTCTGTGAGAATGTGTAAAACGGTAAAGTTCGGCTCTAGCAAGCGGTTTTACGCTTCTGCTTTAACGAGACAATACTGATATTATGCTGCATTCGACTAGAGGAAGTAACAAAAACGCCCCCCTCAACTCGGCATTCCTACTTGGGAACTCTGAATGTTCTTCTCAATTTCCGAGTTCCTCCGAGTTCAGCAAGTGACGTCAAATCAACATGGCTGCTCACAGCATCAGCAGTAAACCAAGTAGCACTTCTTACTGTTAAATAAATTATGCCATATATACAAGTATTTACTTGAGATCAATCAAAATACAGACATATTCGCTTGTTAAATCTATAACACTGACTTTACAGTTCACTGTTTTGAGGAGGAGAATATACATCACTCATCACAGATACCTGGCTAGCTTGTAGCTAATAAAAGATGAACATGTTTTTTTTCCCACGTTGTAGCTCGAATGCACGGAGGTGGAAAATGATGTAATTCCTTTGTCTTTCCACAACCAAGAACGCTAAGATTAGCATGTGCTTTGGTAAAAAGCGCTTTTTGTGAAAACGTAAAATCCTAACATATACAATCTTGTTAATAAAATGCTAAAATTAAACTGGGTTTAAGTGAACATTTTGTTCATGGTCTTGGAAAGGATTTAAATCTGTAAAGAGCTTGCATTATACCTAATACGATAAGTACACAGGGTTTCAGTCTCTTTATTTCGATTTAATGAAGTTGCTTCCCACAGAGGAACATTTCGTGTGATTCTTATTCTATTACTGGTTTTCATTTATTAAATCCTTAAAAATAAATGTGCACTTTTATTTAGAGAATATTTCCCTAATAGAGTATATGAATAACTCCAGACCTGGGGAGTCTCTGCCCTGCACAATCGGAAGTTCTCACCTGCTCCAGCTCATTAAGGACTTAATAATTAGCTGATCGGTTGGATCTTGTGTGTCGACAGGGCGGGGGGTCCCCAGGACTGACGTCAGCAACCTCTGCAAAGGAACATTCAAGAAGTGAGAGATTTAATAGTATCAGAGCTAGTCTGAACCATATACCTCGTCTCACTGTACTGTGAATGCGACAGCATCAAATAAGGATGGTAATGTGAGAGGGGGCATAAAGATATATAGCAAACACACCTCAAGCCAAAGTAAACACATCAGTAGAGAGGCCAATAATTGCAGTACGGGTCTCTCTGGGTTGTTAGCTAGCCTAGAAGCAGTAGATAACGGCTGGATCGGTGGCCACTGACACAATGCCGTTATCTTCACCTGCTCAAATTGACCGTCTATCAATTTGGAGCTAGAGGAGTGGCAAAACGAAGAGAAAGTCGATCATGGCAGCCAAACAGCACAACAACCCAGAGGACTTTAGGTCAGGCTTGACAATGAACAGCAGCGAATGAGCATGAAACAGGCTTCGATGATGTGAGCAAGCCCGGGGAAACAGCTGATGAGACACACATCCAAATCTGCTACGAGGGCTTTTTCATTATCTGCTCTATCTGGGTGGCAAAACAAGTGACTCTTTATATAGATTATATAGCAGGAGTCACCAGTTCCCATATGAAACCACAAGGGCCATTACTGTTTACCACTTTTGGGTACACATTCGCATATTCATGTAGAGAACAACTCCACCCCAAACCTCCACAGGGTTATGCAAAACATATAAACATGCAGGCTTTCGTCTACATCTCATTCTCTCCTGCGTCTCTCCTGCTAATAAGTCACACTTTCTGCATCATGTGGCGTATGTGTGTGTGTGTGTGTGTATGTGTGTGTGTTCTGGCCCTGAAAACTCGCCCAGATTCCTAGGAGAGCCCACAGCCGGGCGATAATGAGAAGGGAGACAAAGAGAGCGTGTCAGGAAGTAGATTCTTTCTGCTGTGCACCATCTGGAAAAGGCGAGGTAGATAAACAAGTACACCCGCTGCATCCCTCCCTAACACTCACACACACACACACACACATACACACACAGACACACATGCGAGGGCACGCATGTCGCTTCTCGGATTTTCATGGATTCGGGCTTATCAATCGTCGGCCAGATTCAAAACCAAGAGAAGAGAAAACAAACAAAAGGCAGAGTGAGGATGTGGGGGGGAAAAGAGGAGTATATTTTCATTCAACAACAGCAACCCTAAAGAGATGATGACAAGGTCTTTGATTTACCATCGACTCAGGCCTTTTTCTCGGATCTCCAAATATATCCACTCAGTGAGTAAAAATCAGAGGAAAGCAGCAAACAAATGCATCTCCAAAAACTGGATGAGAGACCTGGATGAGTTTAGCAATGTGTCAGGCCCGTGATCAGGGACATCGAAGCAAGGCTTAGCACTGAAAACCTGGACTTCAGATTTTTATTTATATTGAAGTAGTGTCTGCAAAGAGAGGGCCTATACCTTCAGGCTACTAATGCGAACAAGAGTACAGCTGGGACACGAAATGTGAAGCAGGACAGACAAACAAAGCCGCAGGAAAAACAAGGAAAGAGAGTAATAATAACGGTAAGGAGTTTTGGTTATGTAAAAGGAGTCACACTTGAATTTCTCCATAATTCTGCCCCACTTTTTCTTGGGTTTTTCACATTCACACTCTTACACAAACATAGGGAAAATCCTGAGCCTCTACTAATCCACTGATGAGAGTGCCAAGTAAAAGCCTAATGAAGGCAACAAAGGCAGGTGCTGGCTGTGTGACGAATGAGCCTGCTCACGAGTGACTCTCAAACAAGAAGAGTGAGAGGTGGAGGAGTGGCCTGTCAATTTGCATTGCATCAGAATCAAACAGCCTGCCCTGATTCGCAGGAACTATTTAGAAAAAAAAAACATTCAGACCTAGAAGAAGAAAAGTGAGATGTGGAACTGCTCACAATGACCGCTTCACAAAACAGAAAGAAAAAACAACAACTCATAAAATGAACAGAATCAAGACAGATGGCGAGATCTCCGATTTCTCACAAACCAAACCCTGAGGAATGTGCTACGTCTTCGGTAAACATGTGATAACGTGAAAACGTGTGCACGTGATAACACGTTATACGTTCGTCCCCATTTACATGTTAAGACCTGCTGTCTGCATGGATTCACACTTCTATATTAAGGATTTGTAAAATGTCTATGGTCCGAGTCTTATTAAAAGTTCTAGGTCCCCAAGATGGCTAAAACTAATTACAGCACAGCAGGTGTTGCTTGAAGAGAACCAAAACAAGAGCATCCACACACATGCGCTGCACAATATGGACAAAATATTTTACAAACTGCTACACAACATACTGGATTTATTGCTACACAATTTGACAAAACTTGCTAGTGAACACTTAGGAAATCTGGGATAAAGGGCAATTATGTTTGTAAAAAAAAAAAAAAAATGTTAGATGACTGTGTGTGTCACTACATTTGTCACGCTATGTGAATGCCTGTGCCTGTGAGTCAGAATGCTCACAGAACAGTCATCACTCATCTTTTTTTAAATTAACATACAATAGGTTATTGCAAGCCTAACACGCACACACACACACACACACACACACACAGAGGCAAAAGACTAAAAATCAATACAAATGAGCAATTCATTAATCTATGTATCTAGCTTGTTTTGTAACTATCTGAAATGTATTTAGAGCACCAATTAGCAGCACATTTAATTCAATTCAATACAATTTGTTTAGCACTTTTAACAACAGACACTGTCACAAAGCAATTTTACAGATGTAGATTTAGATCCAGAGACGAAGGTGGTAAAGAACAACTCCCTGAGAATGACAAATCTTAAGAGGGAGGAACCAGACTCAGAAAGGAACCACTCCTCTTCTTTGTAACTCCAGATAAATCATTATAGTATACCGAAGTAAAAGAGAGGAAAGTTAAACAGTACTACGTGTACTGAAAGAATGTTCAGTATGAGTTGACTGTGAGTAAGAATCCTGGGATGAGTGCAAATCTTCATGATTACAGCAGCAGTTCTTTGTTACAAATCTACAGACACACTCGGTGTAAAATAATGCTCTTGCTAAATGCAAACATCATGATCCCACAAAGAAACATTTACCATTTTTAACTAGGATTTTATTGTCATTCCTCTATATAGCTTGTATACATTGGAACGAAATGTCGTTTCTCCGGGACCATGGCGCAACACGTAACAGTACATAAGACTACATAAAGCGCAGAGACACAACATTGTGAAACAAGTACAAGACAATAAAAAACACAAAACATGGACAGTAATAATAGTTTGAATGTAGACAAAACTGTCCAGGTGAACAAAACATTTTACAGAGGAGCACAGAGATGCTGACATATAAGTCAATTTCCCCAGAACAAACACTTTGCAGTCAGAAAATGCAGACTGGGGCTCCCAAATGGTATAAATGTCTATGGTTCTGCCCTTGTAGGATAATAATTCAAATCCTTATGATCCAGAGCTATTGTAGCCAATCACGTTCGTCAGTTGTGGCAGGTGTGGTGGCTTCACGTAACTCGGAAGAGGCGCATGTTAGCCCTTATCCTCCCAGAGTGGTAGCTCTCACGTGATAGCGAAAGTCCTAGATAATGCCTGGCAACTGGCAAATGGGAGAAAATTGCAAGGAAAAATGCAGACTGAAGTACGTTGTGCTGCTTGACGTCAGGAATAGCCACAGTAAATCAGCACAGTCTCTCCAAACTAGCCTTAGTGATGCGATTTCAAAAATGTCTGAATGTTGAAAAGACCACCTGCTCCAGAGAGGAGGCGTATGGAAAAGCTATTTCCATTACATCTGAGAATGATTTCTATTAAGGTTAAAATCCTTACGCAGCTCTTTGCTGGAAGGCTTTTGGACCATTAGGCCAGCAGCAGGTGCCAGCTGAGGGATCCTGGCTGCAACTTTGAATTCTCAGGCTATGACGGATGGAGTCTAATCTCAAAAAGACTTACAAATTCGGGGAGGTCCATCTGCGGTTGGCAGCTTGGTGAAGGCGGCGAGGTAAAGGAACAATCTGGGGGGATATGAAGGCAATCCGGCAAGCGAGACAATTCATTTATATCTAAGAATAAATCCTAAAGCAGACGTGGCTGCTCAAACTGTTCGGTTTAAAACAAGAGTCTTTCTGTAACAAAGACTCTAAAACACATGGGTAAACAGTGCAGGTCAGGCTGCTGAATCACAGCTTCGATTTAAACAACAACTGTGCATCTCTCAAAAGAATCAGATTAGTCACCCCTTATTCCAGATACATAATTGCCTATTCTGATTACTTCAGCAGTTAATGGCTGGACCTATTCTTTAAAATGTTTTTGCTGCACGTCCAAGAGACTTCATCAATTCGGCTAAAAGGAGGCACGCTCCTTGGAATTTCAACATCTGCGCTTGTTTCACACTACAATGTCATTAAACTCCAGACTCAAACAGTGAGTTAACAACTTCCATAAGGTCCATGAAGTGCGAATCCTGTACTAAAGTTTAAACGGAGTCGTTTGCATATTGCAGTGAGATGTACAGGGTGTCCCAAGAGTCCATACATGGGGAAATTAACAATTATTAGCAAAATGTCTTCCAATATTTTTCAGAATTAGTTTATA
Source organism: Pangasianodon hypophthalmus (assembly GCF_027358585.1). NCBI lineage: Eukaryota > Metazoa > Chordata > Actinopteri > Siluriformes > Pangasiidae > Pangasianodon > Pangasianodon hypophthalmus. Next base: position 23,779,904 of record NC_069718.1, on the reverse strand, counting down.
TTATTTTCCAGATAGCATTTAAGAATGCAAAAGAAGAACGTATTGAAATCATTCTCATGGCTGGATTGGGAAGCTGTCACAAGGTTGCAATGGACATGCAATTACATGCATAACACCAGATGTGTTAACACGACTTCATCATGAGTGGGAGAGATGACTCCGTGTGTGTTTACCCTGTTGTTGTTATTACTATTAATACCTGGAAAATGCACTGAAAGCAATGAAAAATGTAGTGTGAACCGCTGGACATGAAAGCCTGAGCTACATAATAGAAACGATCAGAATTCAAAATCTGCTAATCGGTGACGCATCTACTCTCTTCTTCAGTCCTATTTCTGCTTGTTCCATGTTTACTAGGCTTGTTGAACTTATACTTGAAGACACTTGAAAAATGAGTCAATACTGGTTCAGTTCTGCCCACAAACCATTGAACCATTAGGCTTTTAACAATGACTTCTATTAAAAAACCCATCCCAGGCTATGCCTCCTCCTGTAGCATCCTCTTAACTAGCAAGCTCTTGATAGATAGCTGCCTGGGATAGCATGTATTTGCATACCTGAAGTACCTTCGAGCCATTTTAAGAAGCGTTCATGCTGATCAACTCACAATGAAACACAACGTGCCACAAACACCATGACACCTCATCACTGGCATTGCCACCAATGGCACCAGTGATAAATTAGAGGCCGTGCAGAATTTTCATCAAGTCACGATGTAGGTTTCAGTGAAATATCCGGATATTAAAAGGAGTTGACTCATCTGGGTAGTGCCGCTTATTTCTACAGTGTTCATTTCAAAATGGGAAAGTTTTTGGTTAGGGGAGAAGGAAAAATGACCAATTCTCATTAAACTTGTGTATGTTCATGTTATCTGTTAGGCTTGCATGCAAGTCAAGAGTTACAGAGGACAGATATGCCAGACATTGCTTCAGTATGCTTCTCTAAACCTGATATTTTTTTCTGGGCTGTTTTTTTTCATAGTGGGTTGAAAACAGTTCAAACATGCTGCACACCTGTTATTAGAAAAATAATACTGTACCAAATAAGAGACGTCTTTTGGATTTCAACAGGATCAGGAAAAAAAAATCTAATTTGTTCGGCCAAATGAAACCAATGATTACTGGCCAGCAACAATAATACCCTCATCATTCATTATTTATTCTGTGTCACATGAATACAGACGCGAGTGTTCTAACTAATAGTCTGTGCTAACTTTGTTAATTAAATCTCTGATTGTGGCTCTCAACAACTAGAGGCACTGATCTGCCCTTTAAAGCAAAATTGTTCAATTTATTTCAGATCGTTTTTGTTCCCTTGGGGCCTTGTCAGAAATACACACAAAAAAAAAACCCTCAACATGCCCTCAATTTTGCCATAAAAATGCCGCTGAAAAAGAACACCTACAAAAAAGCCTACAAAAAAATACCCAAACAACACACAAAGGCATTCATCTCCACCACATTACTTTGAAACACTAGGGCTTTTTTTTTTGTTTTTTTGCCAGAATGAGGGTGAAGGTGGATACTGAAACTGTGAACAGTAAACAGACGGAGGAGGAAGGACTTGTGAAAGTTTGCATTATTTTTTCCCACAGTGAAAACAAAGCTTGGAGGCCACAATTGACCAAATAATATTTCAAAGGCAGCAAGGAAACGCAGAAAGAGTTCCAAAGCAAAGTGCCGAGTGGAGTCAGCTATTGGCAAGTGCACAGACACTTCTCGTCCTGCATTCTCCCTTTCTCATCCGTGCATGTGTGCGTCTGTCTGTGTGCTTAATATAGGGGAGTTAAAAAAAGAAAGAAACAAACAAAGGGAGGCAGAGAGAGAGAGAGAGAGAGAGAGAGAGAGAGGGATTCTGCTAACACAGATAGTGTGGTTATCAAAGTGAGGAAGCAGCTGAAAACAGTCATTGTTTTATCTGGACTAAGCTTTGACTGCTGAGTGACACAAGAGAAGCCTTTCACAGACGAGAAAGAGAAACTGTCCAAGCTTTGAATGCACAACTTCCACAGAGAAGTAACCTTCCTGAAAGGTGTAGCAAGCCTTGAGTGAAACTTGAGTGAAGCTCAGGATGGTCTGAAGAAAGACACCCAGTTTTGGGTAAAAGCAGAGAAGAGCAGACGAACTGGATGACACAGACGAGGTTGGTGTCCTTGTCCCCAGCCTAACTGCTGAAGCATGGTGAAGTCTTGTACAGCAGGAGTCCTGTCCCTACTGTTCCCCTAGTCCTGATAATTAGACGACTCAACCTGCTTTAGCTTCTGATGAGAGTGATGTCTTTGATATACAAACACTGCCTGCAGAGAGGGCTCACACAGGGTGTCAGGGCCACGTGTACACACAAATACACAAGCTCTCAATCTCTCTCTCACACACACACATATGCACACACACACTTTGGCCTGGATCAAGGAGAGTTAGTCCACCTTGTTAAGGGCAAGGCCAGGTGGTACAGGTGAGATTGGAGCCAGACATGCCGTCTTCTCGCAGGCAGAATTGAATTATTGATCAACCACCAGATTGCGTTATGAGGAATTCATGTATCTGTGGCTGACTTGCCCGATTCCACCGAGCCAGTGGCAGTGTGAAATAGTGTTAGGGAGGGGTTGAAGGAATTGTGCACTTTAAATCAGGATTATTTTCAGAGAGCGAGATTGCACTTAGACAAGTCAGAGCAAACAGAATCGATCAGTCTGTTGGTAGTTGAATACAGAGAGCTGGCTATGTCTGGTTGCCCCCAGTGCCCTGAGCTTTGCTCTTCACTCAAAGGGTTCGTCATCTGAACGTGAGGGAAATCGAATTCGCAGGTCTCAAAGCTGATCAGTAAAAGTGTGTGCGTTTGTGTGTGTGTTGGGGAGGTCTTACCGCTGAGCCCAACAGGGGGTCTGGCCCAAGCATTAGCCACTCCAGCCTACACCGCAATCACTCTTGGATTGATTGGAAGTCTGTCGAGGGGTATTTATAGTTAGTCACTTAAGAGTATATATATATATATATATGTAGGAGCCATTCAACCTGACAGCACTGCCAAACCTTTTCTGAATACCTAAGAAACCAAGTGCTGACAGAATTTGTTTCACGCCACCTCTACGAACCTTCTTCAAGTGAAATCCCCTCACCTCACCCTGGAAAATCCAATTCCTAAACACTCCTCTGTCTGCGACTGGTCTGAATATCACATGATTCCTTACATTATTTCACAGATGGTCATTTCAGTTTCCATTAGGGCCGCAACAAATATTTAATTGATCTGACAAATTTCATAATTAATCCGAAAATGAATACAATTCAAATTGTCGACACGTTTAGTATTAACCCTCTAACCTCCATTGTGTTTCCTTCTTAACACGATGCCAGTGAAATCTTTTTCCTCAGGCACCCCACTAAGTATCTACAGCCAAATAAATCCATAGAACATTTGACTAGAGGTAGTAACTCATAATTCCCGACCTCTGGCCAGGGAAAACCACAGAAAATGCCCCCTCGGCAAGAAATGATCTCTTCAATTCTAAGTTCCTCCAAGTTCAGCAAGTGACGTCAAATCAACACGGCCGCTCATAGCATCAGTAGTAAACAAAGCAGCACTTCTTACCTTTAAATGAGTTATACTGTATATCCAAGTACTTGCTTTAGATCAATCAACATATTTGCTTGTTAAATCTATAACACTGATTCCACAGATTGCTGTTTTGAAAGGTAAATATACATCACTCATCACAGTTAGCTAGTTAGTTTCTTGCTAACACATTAGGGCACCCAATGTTGTAGCTTGAATGCACGGAGATCGAAAATGATGTAATTCTGAATTACGAATTTAGACCACAAGCAATCTGATTTCTTATAGCGCTCTGGTCCACTAGCTAGCATTTCCAAAATGCTAAAGTTGAATTCAATAAATGAGAGCTTGCTAGTTAGCTTTCTCTCTGGAGCAGCAGGAAATGTGTGTCTTTCAGGACATTTATCATTTATCCCCATGTTCTTTTGATCAATACGTACCTTTCATACCACAAAAGTACCATTAACATGCAAGGTCATCACATGGTTATACAATAAGTCAATAAAAAAACTGAATGTGAATTGACAACTAGAAATTAATAATTGTTCAATTACATTTCTAATCACATTACATCAATCACATCACAATCACATTTGATCATTTAAGTAAGCATTTTGGCTTTAACTTTAAGCTCTTTATTTATAACATAAGCTAACTTATAAGCTGTAATTATAACTATAAGCTAACTTTAAGCTCTTTGATTAGATTTAATGAAATGATTTGAACTTAACATTTGTACGTTGATAGTTTTTTTGTTATTAGACTATTATGACAAATTAAGTCTTGAGCTTTTTTTTTTTTTTTTTTAAATCTTTACAGGATTTTCAATATTTGGGACAGTATTCTGCAGAATACCTGAAAAGCAAAACCATTATTGATATCATGATGTTGACTTGGCTCACAGCTCTCTCCAAATCAGTGTTCTAGAAAGACATACAAAAATGATTAGAGTATACACAGGACTGTGTTTCTGCCAGTGGCTCATATTTGGTTCATTATTTCTTCACTGAAAGTTCACTGTCAGCTACAGAGTCTCGTTATTGGGCAGAGTTTAGCGCGTCCTCTGGCACAAATATGAGTTCTGTCGGTCCTTCAGTCAGTGGCCTAGATTAACACAGAGCATAGCAGTGTAACACTGTAATGAGCGAGGTTACACTACTACAGAGCATGGCACAGAGGACTGAAATCTCAGTACAAGCCTTTACTATTCACTATCTTTCCGGGCTAGAAGCCTAGTGAAATCTCACAAGGTTACAAATCCTTATAACAGGCCTTTACACTGAAATCCAGTGTAAGATTTGCTCTAGTTAAATATCTAATATAATATTATACAACAAAAAGCTGCAGCATTAACTGTGGTTGCTCAGTCGTCTTCTCAGCTAACCTTGTTAGCCATCAGAGTGCTTCAGCAGTATGTCGCCAAAGCTATAACACTTGAGAGCTTTTTTAAACGGAAAGCAAAAGCTATGCTAGCGTAAGCGTCTCCAGGCACCATTAGAACGCTGAAGTGTGACGGCATACTGGCTGTTGACCTTGTTCCCGTGTTCATTTCACCTCTGGGGAATCTTTCTCTTAAATCAGCACCTCAGGTATAGAAACCTCAGGTGCAATGAAATCATTCAGAAAAAAAAAATATATATATATATATTTGAGCAAATTTGCATCATTACATGAAAGTGATGTGTGTATGTGTGTGTGTGTGTATATATATATATATATATATATATATATATATATATATATATATATATATACATACATACACACACATACACACATATTGTCCAAATTTGCATCATTACATGAAAGTGATGTGTGCATGTGTGTGTATATATATATGTATATATGTATATATACACATCACTTTCATGTAATGATGCAAATTTGTCTTTCAGCTGAGGCAGGAAATACATGGGCTGCAGTTTTGGAGTCATATAAACAAAAGCTGGACAGAAATTAGTTCATTTGAGAGTCCTAGGTTTTCCATTGCTACTGAAAATAAACTAAACTAATTAAATCCATCAGATTATTTAGACATAAAAACCAGTGGAATTTGGTAAGAACCTTGGAAGCTCTTTGAGAGAGGAAATAGCCGTGCCACCCTAAACCACATCTCAGAAATGTGATGTCAGAAAGGCAACAGAAAGAAGGAAAGTTTGGGATCTGGTGGACCGGCTGCTTTAAAGTTTTAGTGCGGTATCGCAGCAACTGGCATGGAGTTATGGTAACTGTTACAACAGTGACATGCCCGCATTCAGCGTACACCAAATTTATCATGCTCAACAGAGCTGGAACAGATCCTGGGGCAGCTGTGGCACTGTTTGGTCATTCCAAGCTGCAACATTTCTTGTCATTGGGAAACTGACAAGAGACGAGAAACACAGAACCGTTTGGGGCGAAATCTCATTCCACAGCAGGAGCAAAACAACAGAGTAATGACACACACTGATAGTCTGCACAACATCTCCATTTTGACCGCGTACTTGCAATTTCTCACTGAAATTTTCTGCGATGCAAACAAACTGAACATAAGGACTCTTAAACAACCAGCCTGTGCCCCTAGAATGCAGTGCTATGCTTTTTCTTTAACTAAGTCACACACCCTAAGAAAGAGAAGAAAACTGAAGCGGACCCATTTGGCACAGATCTCAGCAGTAAACAGAATAACACGAAGCATACCCACTTCCCGAGCCTGGAGCGCAGTAATAAGGTTGCCTGACCCCACCCACATCCCTTCGCACACTAATCACAATAATTAGAGGTCTGAAAGATGCACAGCTCAGTGACGCGAATCACGCATGCTAGCACGTTAATGAAAAGCTAACTACAGAGTCGAAGCAGACGGTGACCACACAGAAACTTGAAGTGCTAAGATACAAGCAATGCATGTTTTTCTTTGTGGTTTGTGAGCATGCACTGCATAGTTACAATCGCCGTCTGGCCTGGTGGCATGTTTGCCTCATCCAGGCGCATGCACGCGGATATTTAGACATGTTTATAGTGGATGCTCTAAGGAAGGTGATGTCAGCCTTGTGTTTGGGTTTACTGTCATGAAACCATAAAGCAGACACAATTATATAATATAATAACCACCCTGAGAGGAGACTTCAGGCAGGTTATTCAACTAAATTAAAACACAGACAATAGCTAATCACAAGGCTGCAGGAAACAAGACAGAAACAATAAGAACTCTTGTCTGTGTTGAAGAAGTTGAAGTGAACGTAGATAACAGAGATGTAGGTCCTGAGAACTGGTCCAGCTAAATAAAAGACACGGGTGTCTGCTCTGATCACTGTGAATGCACTCAGTTCGCTAGAGGCATCTTTGGAAACCCGAGACACACAGCTTCAATGACACATTTTTTTAAGACGCATCAAGCTCGAAGACACCGGCCTCGGGCATAACAATGACGGAACAGAAAGAAAATCTCAACACGACTGTGACAGACTGAGGGGAAGATATAAAGAGGATATAAACCCAAAAAAGTATACAAAAAAAATAAATAAAACAAGACAAAATGTTACTGAAAAAGAAATTAAGATAAGTTTAAAGTACTGATAGAGAGAGTTGCAAAGAGGAGTAAAGCAAATGGAGTAGCAAAACAAGCAATCCTAACAGCATGGGACCAGCTAGAGAACGTTCACATGCTTTCCCAGTTCACCTCTGCTTTAATGGACATAGCTGGAATTCCTGGCTCTCTGTCTGTTGTAGCTCTGGGATCCTTTCCAGTGAACAGCACAGAGCCGAAGCCTGCAGCTCACCAAACACCCCACTGCTCTCACACACTCCAAACTCTCCTCTACAGCGCCCAATGACCCTGACACGGCTCACCTCTGAATTAACATCCAAAAACAAAAGCAGCAGAGGAAACATACTGATCTGTTAAGATTTCACAATCAATCACATTCAAACTAAATACCTCTGACTAAATAACTCTGAGTAAATAACTCTGAGTAAATAACTTTGTTCAGAGTAATAAAAAATTTGAGGTCATAGGATGTTACTTTAGGAATAAAACACAATGAGGCGTCCTGCTATAAGAAAAATAATGAAGCAATATTAAAATAATGAAGCTTAGAATTATATGATTTTCAAACTCTGTGTGTTCTAGCTACACTATATGGCCAAAAGTATGTGGACACCTGACCACTGGACATCCCATTTCAAAACCATGGGCATTAATACGGTTGGTCCCCTCTTTGCTGCTATAATATCCTCCACTCTTCTGGGAAGGGCTTCTACTAGATTTTCAACTGTGGCTGTGGGGATTTGCCCGTTCAGACACAAGAGGCCAGACACTGACACCCGGCAAAAAGGCCTGGCATGTTCCAGTTCATCCCAAAGGTGTTCAGCGGGGTTGAGGTCAGGGCTCTGTGCAGGACACTGGAGTTCTTCCACTCCAACCTTGTCTTTATAGACCGCACTTTGTGCCCAGGGGCATTGTCATGCTGGAACAGGTTTGGGCCTCTTAGTTCCAGTGAAGGGAAACTGTAAAGCTACAGCATACAAAGACTTTCTATACAATCGTGTACTTTCAACTTTGTGGCAACGGTTTGGGGAAGGAACACATATGAGTGTGATGGTCAGTGTTCACAAACTTTTGGCCATTTTTTTTTCAGTTCCTGTTTTTCTCTCTCGAGGGTCTCTTTTTTCTTTAAGTTAATACATGGAATTAAGCTTGTCTCAAAAGCATTGAGAGAAAAAAAAAACACAGCTTGTTATGTTACAGAGAAACCGGAAAGTCATCTGTCCTGAAAACCTGAAGACTCAACGGAAAACTTACTGACCATTACAAAATGCTGACACCCGAGACTCCTTCCATAAATGTTAAATACATTTCACCTGACAGAAAGCTTCATCATATCAATGAATATATAGTTTCTTTGTTCAACAATATCACCGGTTTTAATCTGTTTAGTATTAGTCTGAGACAGGTTCCCTGGTGGACTAGTGGCTAGCATGCGGCGCTCTCATTGCCGTTGCCCGGGTTCGATTTCTGCTCAGGGAGGGTTGCATGAGCCGGTGCACTCTCAGTGCCGGTCCCAAGCACGGAAATGGAGAGGGTTGCCTTAGGAAGGGCATCCGGCATAAAACTTCCACCAGAATCAATATGCGTATGGGTGATCCGCTGTTGGCGACCCTGAACCGGAGTAGCCGAAAGAGATAAAAAAAATATATGTTAATCTTAGATCATGTTGATCATCTGACATACGAGTCCCTGTGAATTACCATAGAAACGACAACATAATTAATATAAACCTATCATTTAAGTTATAGCCATAATTACTGTCAGAGTTGCTGTTACAGAAAATTAATCAACACCTTCCAGCCAATCAGATTTGAGAACTGACCAGCGCTGTGATATAATGTTGTCCAACAAACAGTTGGGTTATTTAGTCACCTGCGCTGTTAAGTAAAACACAACAAAACCATGATTTCATCCTCATTGAGGATGTAAGAAGTGATAAAAATATTACACTTGACCCAGTTCTCCCTTTTTTTTGTTCCTGAGTCACTAACAGGCCAAGCAAAACGCCTTTGAAATTTTTAGATTCTCTATAGAGGCCTGAATGAATCATTTAACACAAATGTAACAACCATTCCCCTTTCCTGACTGATCCACTTCATGCCAGCGAAATCCACCCCATGCTGATGTGACCTTGCCTTCCAGCTGTTGCCAAATTTCTGACCCTTCCTCCATCTGTCATAGTAGTTACTACTCCATCCAATCTCTCCTTCATAATTAATCTCCTAGAGACAAATGTAAAACCAATTTTTTTAAAATGTGTTCACTAAACAGCTACCGTACCACATCATGCAGATTTTCTGTGAGAAGTATAATAAACGTGATAATTAAAAATCATCCTGAAGTGAGCCATTTGCTCTGTTTTGGGATTAACACTGGCATTACACTTGTGGAAATAAAATGTAACCTCCAGTGCTCAGAGTAAAACCTCTCAAAAATGAGAAGAGAAACATCACTGCAGAAACAAAAGTGGCAGTGTGGGTGACAGGTACATGAAGTGGATCTATCATTTAGCACTTATGTGTTCAACTGAGCGGGGTTTGTGCCATAAATCATATTTTTTTACACAGCAATACGTAAAGAATGCATCAGTGTTTCCGACGGCTTAGTCACAACCCCTCATAACACCCCACACCCCAATTCCCAAAAAGAGGAAAAAACAGGAACCCAAACTGCAAAAACAGGCTTCTACTAGATTCTGTTTCAGTCTTTTGAAAAGCTTTAAAACACAAAGCAATACTAAATCCTTTCTTTCCGACTTGAAAAGCTGCCAAATCAAAGCACGTCTAATCAGGGCTTGGACTGGCTGCTTGGATTAGAATGATGAATTAAACTGAGGTATTACAACTTTAGTTGAACATTAGTTGATAGAGCTATTGTACACTAGGTATGCGTGTGGTTATAAAATTATCCAGATATTTTTCATTTTCTTAATTGGGTCTTCAAATAAAGCATATGTATTGTGGAACAGAAATGAAATGAATTTTATTCTGTATAGTTTTTTGACTGAGTGTGTGATGTAGAACCACAGAGAATGTCAGCACAGAATCAGCTGATGATGTTGCGTCTCATGTAGAGTGAATCGGGAACTTCTATGCCCAGCTAATTATAATATGAATCTAGACTAGCTTCTTCTGTCTCATTGGAGAGTGTTTTTTCTACAGCAGAAATGATCGCTAACAGTTTGTACGATATCCAGTGGTGTATATTGCCGATTATATTATATTACCAGACTTTCCAAAGATTTTGCGTAGAAGCTTCGTAAAAACACTGGATTATGCAAGTACGAATTATCACTCAAAAATCAGAAGCCAAAAGAAGAGTCAATCAATAAAAGATGAGCCAATCAATATGTGAATCTGGAAGGATTTGTGTAGGTGTTCTGAACTGTCCTGGAAGCCCCACCCCCTTCCCCTGATCTCGTCTCGTGCGACGATGCTCACATAGGCTCCCGCACTTTCCGTCAATATAAATGGACAATGTTTTGAGTTCGTTAAGGAAATAATATCTATCGTTGTACGTTCATCTTAGCTAACATTAGACAATTATAGTACTGTGCAAAAGCAGCAATAGGCACCCTACTGATTTTTTTGTAGTAATTTTGTTATAGATGTTTATTTTATGACTTCTGCATTACTGAGTCATTATAAAAAACATTATATGATCAAAAATTATTTTTTCCAACAAAAATATTACGTTACAGAAAACTGGTTGTATGTATACAGTACTGTACGTATTTAACGTGGGTTTATTATCAACACTGAGCAGCATCAACAGAGAAAATGTCAGCCATTTGGACATTTGGACATTAGACAACTGAACTGTAAAAGGATTATATATCGAAATGAGATTTTAGGTTTTTTTTTTTTTACAGTTTACTGCCTTTAACTGCAGAATCACTTAAAAATCCACCATCCAGCTGAGTTCACATGACAGAAAACTGCTCATTTTTCTATGTACGTGACACAGAGCCACGATTACAACCACAGTGTCTAGCAATAAAGTGACAGCTTGACAAGCGACATTTCAATTGCGATTTTCTCAATTCTATGCAAATTAAGTTTGCTGCAGTACGGTGAAAACCGACTTGAACGATTCCTCAGACCAACCCCGTAGCAGCACTTGTGATCTGATATTAATTCAATCCCCCATTTACAGTTTTAGTTCCATCCTGCAATCAGGTCCCATTTATTGTCTGATGCACAAAAATGGAAGAAAATCCTACCATGGTTTCATTTTATCCTGCCATATACAGTAGGAGCTTTCATTCAGTGTGTGTAGAAACATTAAGTAGAAAAATAAAACTTGGAAGGACGGAGTAGAGATAGTTGGTGCTTCTGGTGACTGTACTTAGCTAGTACAGTAAGCTTGCTTCGCTAGTCTTCTAATTAAGCCTAGCATGTAACATGTATAACAAACATCCTGTCTTAACACTGATTAGGTTAAAAAAAAGTGTAACTAGTTAGCATGAGCAGCAGTAAATATAGCTACTACTGTTTCTCATCATAAGACTGGAAGGTACACGCCAACAGTAGCGGTTGCTACACGCCCACAAGAGGCAAATCCAAGTGACATGAGTGCTAGTCTAATGCAGGGTTATAGTCATAACAGTATAAAATATTTGAATATTAATGGTTTAAAATGTGGAAAGCTAAAAGGAATAGCAACACTGCTTCAAATGCCCATCTCTGTTGTACAGTATTTTGCATGTTCAAATTATTTCTGATCAGAAATGACCCACCATGTGTTTAATAGTCCACATCAAATAAACAGCCCTGACCAAAAATGGTACAAATCAGGTGTTTTAAAAGAGTGTGTGTATGGAAGATCTCAGCCCTGCATGCCATTCTGCTGGTTCATTCTCTGGTGATGGGAAGAGACCGTGTTTCTCACACTCCCCTGTGAGGCTAATTCTACACTGATGAACCATTTCATGCTTGTAACCAGACCCTTTGAACCAAAAGCTCACAATCCTCTAGGCTGAGTTTGAACCTGTGTGTGTAGATCCAGCCCACACACTTCATGGATCTTCCCATTACGTAAAGCATTTTTATATAGACAATGAACTTTTATAGGTATACAAAATTAAAAAAATAATAATAATAAAGCTTACCAAATCAAATGAATTTTAGTACATGAACAAAAACAAACTAAATACGATATAGAGAGAGTGTGATAAAGCAGCAAGAGCACTGTGCTCTGGCTTAAATGCAGTTTATGGTACTATGGTCGTGTTTAAAGACTATGGATAAAGGGTGGGCGTCAAGCCCAGACTGGATCACACCGACAATGCCAGCTGCTGGTGTGTATGTGTGAGAATGTGTGTGATCTCACCTCATCCCTTCAAATTCCCACCATCTCAGATATAACTGAGCTCATGGGTCAATGAGAAGAGTGGGGAAGAGTGAATTCAGGGCACGATTCATACAAGTTCCTCATTAGGGTAAAGTATTTTCTGTTCTAGCGCCAGCCTCTGAGTAGGAAACAGTCATAACTGTTCAAAAAAGACATGAAAAATGATGCCAAAGTAAGGAGAACATAAATGTGAAGAACTTTCATTTGAAGAAGTTTGATTTGTAAAGATTAGCTATTTTCATTTCCATGCATGCTTTATCATCTTCACTGTATCTTGGATTAACACTGTAGGAGCCATTTTACGACAGGTCACCTGGAGAGATAACAATATTCAACACGATATCTATGACAAAACACCACGGGTTGTTGTGACTGTATACCAAGATTTAAAAAAATGTGGCTTTTCTGAAACCAAAATGTGTTCTAACTAATGCTTAATAGACATGTCACAACTTAGCCATTTACTAGAATGTTTCAGTTAAAGTAATAGCACTTATGCAAATCCAGGATGATCCACATCCTGTGTGTCTGTGTGTGTGTCGGTTTCTCTTTACATAACAATACCTGTGGAAGTAGTATGAGAATGTCAAATGGTGACTAGTGATAGACAAAAGTAGAACAATACCATTCAAATTTCAAGAAACTATTTTCTTGGAAACAAAATAAAAACAATGTCAGGATGAACTATTAAGCACTATTTACAGCACGTCTGTTTTAAAGGCAGAGCGTGACCCATACTCAGCCAAAAGGCAATAAAATTAACAAATCGTGCATTTTCTGAAACTGAAATTGTCAAATTGTGTTTTATTGTGCACGAAGATCAGCAGGTACGACACACAACACCACTATGTTACACCCTATGTACTAAACAAGCAGAGATCAGATTCAGCTTACCTTGAAGATGCATTATGTGGGTCACGCATAAGAAATATCAGCAACACGAAAATAAAAACAAATCCGAAATATTGAATTGTATGATAAAATTCATTACAATTACTGACGATTGCTTTGTTGTACTTTCAGATAGAAAAGTTATTCTAGCCGGAGACATTATCAAGACGATTCTATGTGTTTGGCCGATCTAGTCCTTGTTCGTTATGCTTCTTAACCTGACAATAAGAGAAACCAAGGTTACATTTCGAGTCACTTGGCAGTGAAAACAATGACAAAATGCACGATCATGGTTAATTTGCCAAGCCATGCCACATTGTCCGGTAGGGGAAAAAAAGTGCAATTAGACCAGGGTTTCTCAGATCCCAGGGGACACTAGACTTAAAAGCTGGATTAGACAGCTTTAAAATACAAGCGTTCAATAACTAATTCCTATTAGAAGCAGGTTCTGACACTTACTCTGTCTCTCCGAAAAATGGACTTTTATTCATTTGGCAGATGCTTTAATCCAAAAATATCAATCCTATCAAAATGATTTATCAGATTACAATCCAAGCATGCTGATGAGAAGTGGCGGGTTAAGAGCCTTTCTCAAAGGCCCATTAGCAGCTCTTTAGCAGCGACAAGGTTCGAAGTCACAACCTTCTAGTCATTACCACAGAGCCTCAACCACTTTTGGAGCAGTTTTATTTTGTAGCTCTGACACTTAAAAACAAAAGTGTAAAACAAAGCTGTGTCTTGTAAAACTAGCTAACAAAGCTGTGCCCCAGCTCTGCAAATTAAGTATGACTGGGACCCAAGTTCAACTCTCAGAGACTTCACAGCTATCCATGGCGGGAAGATTTACAAAAGTATAATCGTGCTTTTTTTAGGGGGCAAGTCTTAGTTATCACACTAAGATCTGCTGATTTAGAGTGATTCTATCTCTAAACGGCCAAAAAAAAAAACCAAAACAAGTTAGGCAGGTACAAGTTGAGTCGTTGCAGTACAGAGCACAGAAACAAAAGTAAAAAACAGTGGCTGTTGTGAGGGAAGCATGTCGCACACGCCCTCATGCCATCAAGCTGGCTTAGTTTAGATAGAGGCAGGAAACCGTTTATTACTAATTAATTAGGGTAATTTTCTTATTAATGGAAAAGAACCAAATGAGAATTTGACAAACTGATCCAATTTAGATGTGCTTACAGTACTATAAAAAAAAGAACATTACCCATCTTATCTGTACCATGCTTATACTTTTTGCCAAGCTCGTGTTATGAAATATTACTTATTGAAGCTGTTAAGACTGATGTACTATGTCAAGATAAAACACCAGTTGTTGAGTGTGCCATTTTGGGTGCATCCTTTACTTCAATGTGAAACCAACTCACTTGGAATTTTAAACAACACAGCGCACAGAAGACCAACAGATCCCAGAATGACAGCAATTTACCGAACAGCAGTAAAAGAGAAGGTAAAGTATAGCCTCCTCTGTGCTGAGGCATTCTGGAAGAGAAATGGAAAATAAGAGGCTTACAAACAACAAGTCCAGTGTTTTATAGGCACAAGTGACTAACGGAATCTTATAAGTGAACACAAAGTTGCCTTGTCCTTACTTTTTTTTTTTTAGTAACATCAGGTGTTGGTTTGTTTAAAAAAAAAAAAAAAAAAAAAAAGCCGGACACTTTCAATTGCTTTCGAAAGACAATTGCTTATGATTGTGAGTAATGAATGTATTATGGCGTTAATGACATTATGGAGATAGGCTTAGCAGAAAAAAGCATAGTGACTGAAGGTGAATGGGGTCATTCTAAGCTGTGCAGTATTGAGAAATCATTCATCACCACTTTGTGCCTCTGATAAGGGAATAGCTGACATTTCTATCTATTCCATGAGCAGGAGATAAGCTTGGAAAATGAAGCACCGTAAAAGGATGTTTTTTTTTTTAACATTGTGTCAAAGAGGGTATGTGGTGAAAGAATGGGTAACACAGAGATGCATGCACAGATGGCCTGTGTTTGGGCTGGATGCCCCTCACTGTCCAGTGAATAAGAGCAATCGGTGCCACTCCCAGTCCTTGTCTCCCTCTCTCTCTCTCTCTCTCTCTCACACACACACACACACACACACACACACACACACACAGATACAAAGAGAACAGCATCTTTAATCCTCTTCCTCATGACAGTGTTTTGTTTAATGTCATTTAATGAAGATAATCCCCCAAACAGGCAGTTTCTCTTATACAGTAAAGATCTATCAGCTTTGGTCCGAGATCTAGGGTCTCGGTTTAAGGCACATGGTACATGGTGCCAGGGGCTGAGAGACACGGAACCCTCAGACATCCCTGAATGGGACCTACTGTCTCGCTCTTTTGTCTCAGCACCAGAACTAACAAGCACATAAAAAGGAGCTTTTCTATCATCTTCTGCACACACACACACACACACACAGACACACACACAAAGAAATACATGAGTATGCTGGAGGAAACCAGAACCGGGAAGCAGCTGATGGACAGTAGTAACTTTATGATTAGTACTCAGCTCTCACAGGATAACTGCCAGTGAGTCTAAATGTATACAGAGATGGTTTGATGAAGAATGAAAGCACTTGTTCTTCCTAAACCGGTACGCACAACTAAATGTTTATGTTCTGTCAAAAGCTTTTTTTTTTTTTTTTTTTTTTAAATTTGCTTAAATTTGAATGGAAAGAAGAAGGTTTACGCTTTCATTTGACACCTTCTTCTTATACGCATCTCATAAATAGGCTATAAAATACACTCCTGGGCAAAAAAAAAAAAAAAATTGGGCCAAGCCCAAAATGGCAAATATGAAGCTTTTAATGGGCTTAACAACAAATCATGAGTTAGGAAATGAGCAAGAATGAAACAAATGCACTCCTGAGAGCTCCTGTGCCTCCTTTTGCTTGTTTACGTTTGTTGCAGTGAACTGTTTGTTTGGGGAAAAGCTAGAAACAGGGAAATTCACTTATATAGACTTTGTGTACGCAAAGGTAAAATCATGATAATGATTCTACCTGCTGTAAAATTCAAACTAACACACGTCTGGGTGTACAAAATGTTCCAAAAAAATATCTTCTGGGATGTTTTATTTTTCTTTAAAAATTAGTCATTATTTGGTTCTCTGCCGCACCTGATGCATCCCATCAAGGGCCACAAGGATTAAACATTTAAAGAAATCAAAGGGAAAAGCTTCCCATAATAACTTCCTTTATCTATTTGTTTAATTCTTGCTCATTTCCTGACCAATCATTTGTTGCTAAGACCATTAAAAGCTTAATATTGGCTCTTTTTTTTGCCCAGGGGTGTATGAGAGTAAGGAGAACGATGCAAGGAGCTCTGGAAGTTCCTTGGTGAATAAGATGTTATTAAGAATTCATCATCCAAGTGGACTTTCAGAAACATCTGGGAGATAAACTTTAAGTGATTGGCTTATTAGTTCTGAACATATTGCACATTCATAAGAGTGGATGTAAGTCTGATACACAATGTAAAGCCACACTGAGCACTCAGGACATTGCTGTAGAGAATAGCAGAAGAGTTTTTCCTGTCAATGGCGACCCTTTAATCAGCACTAAACAAAACCTTGTGTTTTAGAGTCACACACGTCCAGACCACAGCTGCTGGATGCATTGTTTCCAATTCAATTACAGCGTGAACTCTTCGCAGTGCAACTAGAAAGCAAACCCCTCACTCTGCCTGCTTAGAGCTACTGTCCCAGGGTCACATCACGTGCATAAACAGAGCACAATAAACAGGAACCCGCCCAACATGGCAACAATACACGCGCGCGTGCCTGACCCTTCACGCGCAGCGGTGACGACCCTCTCCTAATGATGCGCGAGACGGCTGTCTGTCTGTCTGTCCGTCTGTCTGTCTGTCCGTCCCAGATGCTCTGCTTTCTCATGTCTCATCTGAAATAGCTCTCGGATTGTCTCACGCTTACATTGTTCTTTCTGAACTTACCCGCTTTCGGAAACGACGTTGTTGAAGCGCGCGCCTTCGCCACTTTCTTTCCACGAAAAAGCGCGGAATACTATCGTTTCAGTCGGACACACACACACACACACACACACGCCCCACTCTACTCACCTTGGTAGGAACAGGAGCAGCGGCACAAACACGTCCAGATAGCGGTTTGGGCTTAAAAAATACAAACAAACAAACAAAACGAGAAATAAATTCCCCCAAAATGACGCAAAAAAAGTTCACATCTTACTTTTGCAGGGAGAATGGCAACATCTGGCACAGCGCGCGCTCACAGCCTGAGCCTCCCATTCAACAAAAAAAGCATCGAGGCAGAATAACAGTCAGTCTTTCTCCACGCCCAGGTAGCGGGTCACATGACGCGTCCAGGTGTGCTCCTTGCCTGCGCGCGCGCGTGAGTGAGTATGTGTGTGCGAGTGTGAGTGTGTACCGACGGAGGCGCGAGACCTGCTCGCATCCACATCCGGGCTACGCAGAACGTTAACGTAGCCTACACGGAGGCGAAGTGTAGCCTGCTGCTCTGAAAACAAGACGACGGGGGCAGAGAGAGAGAGAGAGAGAGGGAGGGAGGGAGAGGGAGGGAGAGACAGAAAGAGTCTGAGAGGGAGGGAGAGAGAGTGCGTGAGAGGGAGGGAGGGAGAGAGAGAGTGTGTGTGTGTGTGTGTGTGTGTGTGTGTGTAAGAGGGAGACAGAGGGAGTCTGAGAGGGAGAGTGTGTGTGTGTGTGTGTGTGTGAGAGAGAGAGAGAGAGAGAGAAAGAGACTGAGAGGGAGTGAGAGAGAGCGAGTGTGTAAAAGGGAGGGAAAGGTGGAGAGGGAGAGGGAGAAGGAGGGAGAATGAGAGAGAAAGAGGGAAAAGGAGGGGGAGAGAGGGAGAAGGAAGGAGAGGGGGAGAGAGAGAGAGAGAGGGAGAAGGAAGGAGAGTGAGAGAGAAAGAGGGAAAAGGAGGGGGAGAGAGGGAGATGGAAGGAGAGAGAGAGACGGAGAGAGGGAGAAGGAGGGAATGCGAGAGAGAAAGAGGGAAAAGGAGGGGGAGAGAGGGAGATGGAAGGAGAGAGAGAGAGAGAGAGGGAGAAGGAGGGAGAGCGAGAGAGAAAGAGGGAAAAGGAGGGGGAGGGAGGGAGAAGGAAGGAGAGGGAGAGAGAGAGAGTGTGTAAGAGGGAGGGAGAGGGAGGGAGGGAGAGAGGTAGAGAGAGAGGGGTGGCTAGGATCCATTTTCTCCTCCCCTTTCTCTGTGGTGAAGAGCGCTGGGAGAGATGTAACTGATAGAAAGGCAAACGAATTAAGCTCTACCACAGAAAACATGCGAATGAGCTCTCCGTTAACACTCGGTGTTGTGGAGGAGCCGTCTGAGTGGCCTTTAAGCTTTTAGCCCACTGCTCTTCTTTATCTCACCCTCTCCCTGTACCTCATGCAAACTCGCTCCATAATGAGATTAGGCTTTCACTCTGAAAGAAGTTCTTTGTCATTCGGAAATCGTACCAGGACGTGTTAAACCAGACCTTGAGATTAATCATCCATTCATTCATTCATCTTCAGTAACCGCTTTATCCTGCTCAGGGTCAGGTCCTAACCTGGTAACACTCCGGGGATGTTACTAATCAATGATTTGTTGATCTGAGTTTAATTTGAATTCGAGGCATGTAGCATGACTTCATTTTAAGCCTGTCTTAACAAATCAGCCATTTAAACCTGAACCTCTGATTAAAATATTGACTTGGGATTAATTCTGATTATCCACCATGAAGGATTTGCCCATGAGATCAGTCATCAAGACTTCATCCATCGTTTTTTAAGCAGAAAACTTAAACATACTTTCATAAGCCATGATACTGTTTCTTAAATGTAAGCCACATCATCTGTAAATGTAAACTTAATCCTTAACTAATAGTACAATTAAAATAATGGAGTAACAGGAGCAAATGTAATACACACAGATTTATTCAGTCTTAATCTCTGCTGGTGCAACCCAGTTTTATGCTGTTATATGTTTTGATCCTGATCCTATTTGGCAAATTTACACTGCTTTCCTTGGCTGTTATGATCAGCAAGTGTCTCGCCAACACTTTTCACTCTTTAATAGTTTACAGTGAGCCAAATTTAATCTGCTGCCTCAGTCACCTGTCAAAATGTAACAGCCTGGGAGGGATCTGTCTAACCATAATGGGACAGTGAAAAGTTGATCTCTGTGAGTGAAGAGCAATATATTGCACCATTCTTTGCCCCACTATGTGGTTGTAAATATGAAGTTTGCAATCAATATTTTTGGCACAAATGTATATCACTCGCTGAGTTCATGCTGTACTTATTGATTATGGAGCTACTTCTTTTGGAGTTATCACCCTGTCTCCTACCTACGCATTTATCCCCACAAACCCCCCACACTTCTCCTGTTTTCTCTTATCCGTTCTTTCCTCTGTAAGATTGAGACTATGTTCAGAACCCTAAAGAAGTCCATGCATTTAGCTTCTCTTCGTCTTACCTCCATTCAGTTTATCTTCCGCCTTTGCATTTGCATGAACTAAATAGCCTACTAAATACTAAATAGAGTCACTGGCTTTCTACTCTTAGGTCAATTGGAAACCTGGAATTTTCAAGCCAAGAATTCAGTAGCATTCTGCATTCCTGGATTAAGTGGAAATTTCGGTGCTGAATTCTTTATTTTGAGTTTATTATCTTTATGTGTGGTGAACTGGCTGTATCCTCACATGAGAGTAAATATGAGTGTTTATATGACAGCAACAAATTTTCTCCTCTGATGAATTCCTGAATAAATTCCTCAGAATTTTGAAAT
This sequence comes from Pangasianodon hypophthalmus, assembly GCF_027358585.1. Classification (NCBI taxonomy): domain Eukaryota; kingdom Metazoa; phylum Chordata; class Actinopteri; order Siluriformes; family Pangasiidae; genus Pangasianodon; species Pangasianodon hypophthalmus. Next base: position 23,759,797 of record NC_069718.1, on the reverse strand, counting down.
TCTTTCATTGGCTCTGCAGCCATGGTAAGACTTGACTACGTTCGGAATAAAATATGACACGGCATGTTGTCTTATGACAATAATCCACACCAGGGTGGTGTGATGGAAAATATATTATTTTCCTATAATTTCCTATAAGTGTTTTATTCCTCTTATACCACAACAATTTTTTTTCATCAAAAAATGACATTTTGTACTTTTTAATCAGTTTATAGTTACAGAAAAAATGTATAGAAAACCTCAACATATCAATGTTTAGACTTTTTTGAAATACTACAGCAACCTTTAATCTATTCTCTTTAGAAAACATGGAGTGTCTGCGATACAAGTTGCTGTGAATAAGCTGTTACTACACAATTTCAAAACCGTATTAGAATGAGGGCATAAATATAAACCTGGGACTTGTGAGAGCTGACCAATCAGATAGTGTTGTGGTATAACACAATTTACCACAGCGTTGTTGAATTCTCAGATCAGAAGGTGTTAATTAATTTTCTATAACAGCACAGCTCTGATAATAGTTAGTTCTCGCTATAACATAAATGATAGGCAGCTTAATGCGCTCCTTCTACATTACCGTTTCTATAGTAACAGCTTATTCACAGGGACTTGGATGCCATTGATATTTGGATGCCAAATATCAAACTATAATAATAAATTAATTTTAAAATGTGTTGTTATTTAACAAAGAAAAATGTAATAATTGCTGATAAGGTAAAGTTTTCTGTGAACATTTATAGAAGGAGCCTTGAGTGTCAGCGATTTGTAATGCTCATTAAGTTTTCCTCCACAGGAAAGTCTTCAGGACAAGTGAACAATGTGTCTTTCAATTTCTTGGTAACATGACAAGCAATTTTTGTGTTATTAATTTCAAGAGCATCTTCACTGTTTGACAGGTGTCATAACATATGTGATTAAAGGAATTAACTTGTTTCACGAACGCGTCACAATATTAAATACACTATATGGCCAAAGGTTTGTGGACACCTGACCATCACACCCAGATGTGGCTCTTCCCCAAACTGTTGCCACAAAGATGGAAGTGTACAACTGTATAAGATGTCTTTGTGTGCTGTAGCTTTAAGATTTCCCTTCGCTTGAACTAAGAGGCCCAAACCTGTTCCAGCATGACAATGCACCTGTGCACAAAGCGAGCTCCATGAAGACATGGTTCACCAAGGTAGGAGCCTTGGAACCCTGACCTCAACCCCACTGAACACCTTTGGGATGAACTGGAACACTGACTGCACCCCAGACCTCCTCACCAACATCAGCGCCTGATCTCACTAACGCTCTTGTAGCTGAATGAACACAAATCCCCACAGCCACGCTCCAAAATCTAGTGGAAAGCCTTCCCAGAAGAGTGGAGCTTATTAACAGACTAAATCTGGAATGGGATGTTCAAAAAAAGTACATATGGGTGTGGTGGTGAAGGGTCAACAAACGTTTGGCCATACTGTATAGTGTATAACATAAACTGTTAAAAAGCATGAGACATTCATTAATAAATTCATTGTAAATTCATTCATTGTAACTGTTGGAAAATTGCTCTGCTGTATGATGAATAACACGCTTGTTGTAGACTATTTTCCTATTACAGTACTTGGTGTTACAGTACTGTGTCTTATTCCTTACATAATATTAATATCACAATAAATTACTTTTTTTAAAAACTTTTATAACAGTGACCACATCCATTGTCACTTACAGTAACAAGCAGCTGTTTGTTTATTAGAAAATCTTTTTTGTACTCAATATTTTTATTTTCCCTCCTTATCAATGTTAATTTATTTAAGTAGATGTTGAATCAAAGTATCCTTGAACTCTGGCAACACTGCTTTGCCTACACTTTGTTAGAAAGCCAAATATGGTGGTTATGTACAGTGAAAATGTCTGCAAGTACAGGTCAAGTGTATAATTTTCTGCCTGAGAGTTCTAGCACCTGTAGAAAAGTCTTCTTTAGTGAGAGAACAGTGTGCCAGTGGGCATTTATCTGAACTGACAGCATTCTGGAGTCTGGTTGTGCACTGTGTTACTATGGTCTGTGGTAAGTGATTTATGGTTATGCAAATTCAGCTGTCTGGGAAGAGAGTGGGTACTGCCCCAAAGACTTATGGGAGAAAAGAGACTGACAGGCCTGAGTCAGGCTCTTTGTGCTGAAGCAGCTGGAAACAAGCTGGTGAGAGGGATGGACTGATAGAGAAAGAGAGAGAGAGAGAGAGAGAGAGAGAGAGAGAAGGGGGGGAGGTTCTGTCTTGGGAACAGCAACATACTGTATGTAAGCTTCTGTGTATATATATGTATAAGCGTATACATGATTGGAGAAACAAGGAAGGATTTCTTCAGGGTAAGTAATGAGATGAAAAAGAAAAGAAGGCCAGTCAAGAACACATGCATATTTTGCAGACTGATGACAACCTTTATAGAGACAGACATACCTATTCTGAGGCAGGAACGTGGTTTCTCCATTTGTTAAGGGAGCAGTGAGCCTGTGTCCTCAGGATAGTAGGACAGAATCTCCAGCAACACTTTTTTTTATATATATATTTAAACACATTTTTATTGTAATATATGCTGAATCAGCATGGTTTGGCTGGTCTTGCCCAATCACATCATGACCTTGATACTTGGAAATTTGAGTCCTGTGATACCTCCGGCCCCAGTGTTCTCGCAGCCTCTGGTATGCCAAAAGCACAGTATAGTGTGAGCACCCTCTACTGTTTATACGACTTGGACTCCATGGCAAGTTATATAACTTGATTAAAAGTTAAATTTAAGGCGAAGATTGGACCAAATAGGAATTCATTTCTTCTAGCTGGTTGTGCCAGAATGAATTTTTTAAATTCATGTAGCAAAGCCTTAGAATCATTATTTTTACTTCACTAGCTGCAGGAGTCTACATACAGTATATTTCATTCCATATGTATACCATTTCTATGCATTGGTTTGTAATTTAATAGTTTGTAATTTAGTAGATCAAGTGTGGTTCAGGCTTCATATTTTTTCCAAACACTGAACCTCACTCTTCACCAGGCATACTTTTTAAGTGGAAGAGCTGTGATCGTAGCTCCAGATAGGTGTTATCTCTGAGATGTTTCAGGATTGGAGGCAAGGCATGACACCAGATGGAGAACTGACACAGACAAGGCTGCCATAGCAGGAGGGAATGGAGCTGAGAAAACACATCAGACACACTCAGAGGCAGGTTATTTCAGGCATGAATACTATTAAGTGCAGGCCTGGAATCATTGCACAAGCCATTGGAGCGCAGCACTGATTTTTCCCTCTGACTTATGACTCTCAAAGTGCCTGTGGTGGACTAACTTCACGCTTTGGGAGAGCTCTGGATTCTAGCGAGTTGATACTTCTAAGATGACAGTAAAAATTTTCACTGTGATGTGTCCGTAACTCCCATATATCCTAGACATACTAAAGGTTATGTTTTCTGGAGGCTGAAATCAGCCTAAGTTGTGATGTTCAGAAGTAGAATGTAAATGTAGAGTTTAGTGCATACATGCATGATGAACAGGCTACAGAGCTTTTGTTTACCCATGACAGCATCTGCTGTAGTACTAAGGAACAGCTGGCAACACTGACTCAATCTCTCTCAACCAGTGCTCGTAAGAGGAAAAAAAACCAAAAAAACCGTAATACTCAGAGAGGGTAAAAAAAACTTGCGTACAATTTTGCTGACTCTTGTACACTCACTAAAAAAATCTCTGTGACAAAGTCTTATTTCCTCCATTTTATCAGCTGGTTACTGATTATAGGGGTGCAGCATGTGGAGAAGAAATCAAACACAACCTGAAATCCATTTTAGTTTTCTTCATTCTGCCTGATCAGATAAACCGTCTGTACCAAAGGACTATAAATAGTGGGGTTACCAAAGTCTAAAGCAGCAGCCATAATCCAAATATTAATTAACCTGTACTAATTAACTTGTCAATAACACTGATGAAAATATCAACACCTCTCTCTCTCTCTCTCTCTCTCTCTCACACACACACACACACATAAAATTCACTGACCTCTATAATCATTTAGATCACTGCTAAACTTCTACAGCTCTGTTGATGTCTGGATTTCCACTGGTGTAAGAACTCTGCTATAATCTGGATCATCCTGGATGGAGCATTAAACGTTTTTGTGCCAAAGCTACATAGAAACAAGGTCTACATTCCCATTGTGCAGCAGATCTATTATTTATAAACTATAAGTCCTCTATAGTGACAGCTCAGACAGGTCTGCTGTTTATAAACCTGAGATTCGGAGTAAGTAGGTTTTGGAAGGGCATTTTTCAGTATGATTTTCATGTTTCTGCTTGGCGGAATGCAAATCCAGGCTCTCTCTCATGGCACAGTGGGTATTGCGTGGGTGCTGCCTGGGCTCTCATGCTGAAACAGTGCTGTGGCTCTGCCATCTGCCACGCTCTATTTTCATCCATGGGCTAAGAGTCAAAGGATACATGAAAGGGCCTTTTAATGGGTTTGATGAGTTCTGTTTATATGTTATGAGTTTTCTACATGTACAAGCTAAAGCTGTTGTGCATTACAGTGCTATGAACATGGTGGCATAAGCACCAACATTCTAATTTATTGTTGCTTAAAGTGATTTATTCTTTGAGTGATAAAGTTGAGCAAATAAGACTATAATCCTAGGGGAAAAAAAACAATTACCCAAGGGTTCCTTAAGGGTTTATTAGTTAATCAATTGTTCTTAACTCTTGTATGGTTCTACTTAAAACCTTTAAGTTGCTTCCCAAGAGGGATAACCGAAAAAACCATTAAGGGATAACCGAAGAACCATTTTGTAGTTCCCTGTCACAACCTTCCAGGTTTTTATTCTAAATAAATTTGCAGAAAAGTTATTATATGCAAGAGTACTGCTGTCAATACCAGTTCCACATCATTACACACTGTTGCTCAGCTCAGGAAGAACTTGCTTACACGTCACGCACAAGCTGCAAAACCTAATTCCAATTAATTTCACTTCCTTTCCATTACGTAACAGATATACATGGAGAAAATCGATTACCTGATCTGCTCAGCACTATCCCTCCCACCTAGAGTGGTAAGTAAACTCCTTAGCATCTCTTGGCACAATCCATTTGTGGGTTAATTGTCAAAAAAAGTGATTGTGCATAATGAACCCAAAACAAAACAAAAACAAGACTTAGCTGGATTGTGAAGGGTGTCCAAACATCATTTGTCAGAAACTGAAACCATCTGATCCACTTTCTATGTGTAAATGGTACAGGACATTTTCTTACAGCATGTGTTACAGCATGTATGTAGACAGCCACTATTCACTACACTGACAAATGACAGCGCTGTTACAGTAACATATATCACAGTGAACATACAGCAGTCAAAATATGTTCTTTGTGCCATATACATGTATGTTTTAAAAATGTAGGACGTCAGTCAATGAGTCAGAGAGTGCCGTGACTAGGACATTTTGCAGCGTTCTTGTGGTTAACCTGTGTAGACTAGCCAACATGAGTAATGTCAAGTCAAACAAAACACTTCAGGGCGGTCTGTTTTAGGAAAATCAACAATGTGGTGGTGTAATGTGCAACTCAGAGGGCCATTACTACCCCAAAGTTATTATTTTCAAATAATACCACATCCTGAACTATTTCATTCCTCTTGCACCATAGCAAATACACGAACCCCAACAATTTCTTTTTTATTAAAGAAAGACTTCATACTTCTTATCCGTTTATGGTTACATGTAATGCTGTGGAAAGTCCGTGAAACAAGTTAGTTCACTTATGTTATAAGAGCAGTAAATATTTGTTCTCTCACCAGCCTCTTGTTTTTTCTCTGTCTTGAAGTTAATAAGTTCAAAAATGCAGCTTCTTAACAGGAAACTGCAACACTCTCCACCTTGAAGACTCAGAGTTTCGGCTCTGTTAAGAGTCGACACTGGAGACTCCTTCCAAAAATGCTAAATAAACATTGCATGGAAAACCTTAGCATATAAAACTTTTTATACACTTTTTAAAACTTGGTTATGTGGAGCATCCAAAATACAAGTCCTTGCACAAGATGTTACTATAGAAATGATAACATGTTAGAATGAATATAAACCACATTAATATAAACCTGTGATTTGCTTTGCAGCTAGAACTACTGTCAGAGCTACTCTTATAGAAGAATAATCAACACCTTCTGACCAATCAGAATTTAGAATACAGCAGTGTTGTGGTATAAAGTTAAGTAAGTGTAAGTAATGCTTATATGAAACGTTAAGCTATAGATAAATAGCTATAGATAAATAGCTGAACTTTCCATATAATATTATCAGTGGTCTAAGTTAGTAAGCTGCTAACTCTTTTGTTGTCTTATGCAGGAACTTAATGTGGCCAGGTAGCTAAGAGATCACAGTTTCTATGGTATTAGTAACCTTAGCTAATATTAGCTAGTTGGTTAAAGCTAGATACTGCTCATCATTGACTCTGGTGCAATAAATGACAAGCTTCTTATTTATATTTTTTATGTTTTTTTCCCCCTGATTTTCTCCCTAATTTTAGTCTTGGTTAATTCCCTTATCATATGACAGCTACCAATCCAAGAGGGTGGAGGCTAACATGTGCAACTGCTGCTCATGCTGCGTAACACACTAGGAGTAAAGCGCTATCTACCCTCTTCTGCATATATGAGCTCACTAGCCATGATTGGCTAGTGTTGCTGTGATTGACAGGGGAGAGGGAGTATGCCCCTCCCACCCAGAGAGCTCAGGCAATTTCACTCACGTAATGAGTTTGTGTTAATATGAAATAATAAGATGGTAATGTACAATAAAATATTTTGTTTTTAATTTGGCCACAAGAAATACAATAAACCATGATTTCAATATTGAACAAAATAACCCTGATTATAAAATTATTTTAAGCTTATGAAGTGCAATTGGTGCATGGTTACTTCTGAATGATTAATCACATGGACTGCGTGCTTTATCCAGCCAACCTGAAACATATAATATATTTCTGTACACTGACAGACTCTTTTTTTCTTTATTTGCCACCTTGGAATAAACAGATTTACAGTAAAGCAGCTAAGTCTCTGTTTTTTTTTTTTTCATCATTAGTGTGCAAGAGCCTAATTATTTGTTTGATTAAGAATTTTGTGTTTAAAATAGAATTTTACATATTCCAGACTTTATTCAAATGTTCAAATGCTAATTAGACAATTACATTTCCCCTGTGTGTGTGTGTGTGTGTGTGTGTGCGCATAATTTAAGACATGATTCAATTTCAAATGCAAAACACATATTTACATCGCAATTTTGAACAACAATTCCAAAATGAAAATGCAAATGCCAAATTCTACTTGACATTTAATTTTCAATTCATTTGAAATTAAACATTTTCAAGATTTATGTTATGATTTTGCTATATTAAAAAAACCATATCAATCCCTGCATTTGCTATTGTACTTTCTCATCCTGATGCATTAACACTGTCAAAATAAAACACTTTTGCATTTTCACTGTTAAAAATCGTCTTATCAAGTAAAAATCTCTTTTATATAGCTACATTCATCTAGTAATTCCTGTTAAACCTATTTCTAGACATTTTTTTTAATTAAGAATGTCATCAGGTCATTGTTTTTTTTTATCTGGTTATAGTTACATACTGTTATCACTTATGTCAAAGCAGCTAAAATAGTCAGACAGCCCTCACCACACTCTTTTATTTTCTCTATTGAAGGTATTAAGAATTTTTTTTAAAAAACACAGCTCATTATGTTACTGAGAATCCCCAAAGCACAAAGTCCTCTGACTTTCTCATGAAAACCTTGAAGGAACAGCATTGATATGGAGACTCCTTCTATAAATGTTAAATATTCATTCTCCTTCCACAATGATTCATCACAGCAACATTTATATGTCTATTTTTGTTAATTTATGAGATTGTCCACCATACAAGTCCCTTTGAGTTAGTTTTTACTATAGAAATAATAGGCCTCATTTATCAAGTTGGATATGAAGGAATTTTATGTAAATCTTTTGTAAATCTTTTATCCAGAGCGACTTACAGAAGTTCTTTATAGTCAAAAAAACATACTCATGCTACTTCACTAGATCAAAATTTTGTGAAAACCAGTTGTTTTATATCATTGGAATTAATGAAAGAATATAAAAAGTAAAGAAAGCGAGCCAACACAAGTCCTTCTGTTTTTTTCCGACTTTACCTTCAATTGTTCATTTCTTCCTCCCAGCTGTTTGTGCACTTGAACTTTTATGGAGTTTCTTAGGCGTCACTACATGCAAATGAGCTGTGTCGGGAAAATGCTAAACTACACTTTTCTGAAAATTTTGTAATTACAGCAGAAAATCTTTAGTTCGGTTTGGCTTACACAAACATTTACCCACAACTTTACTAAAAGATTGATAAATGAGGCCCAATATTAGAATAAGGCTTATTATAAACCCGTGATTTGAATTACAGAGCCACGTTGTTATAGAAAACACTTTCAAACCAATAAGATGTGAGAAGTCTACAGCGCTGCGGTATAAAGGCAAGATTTAAATTCAGTGGGCAAAATAATTGTGAGAAAAATGATTTTAATACTTAGCAAAATAATCATGATTATCCTGCTAGTCATCAGTGCACATCTGCATTTGATAAAGTAGACCACTGCCTTAAACACTGAGGCAGCACTTCCCAGATGTGTACAGTTTGCTCAGTATCACTGTCAAAAGTGCGGAACATAAAATGAGTACAACATGCCCAGCATGCCTGTCTCATATCGACCGAAACATAAACATTCACAGAACATTTAATACCTGGAAAAAGTGTGATGGTGGGAGCACTGCTGTGTTATCAGTGTTGCCTGCTTGCTACAGGATCCGGCTTTCTTGCTCTCACTGAATCAGTCATAAATAATCTAGAAAGTGAAGGGCAAATGAAGCCAAGTGTGTAGACACACTCATCAGAGCTGCTCCCAAGGATATCAGGGATCGGTTCCAGATCTACACGGGAAAAATCCTGTAATACAGTACGTTTTTTTAATGATACAATTTATTATTTTTATTTAACAATTAGTTTAAAATCATTTTCTCTTCATGCTCTTAAATCAAGGACTTGGTTTAATTAGGGATTACAAATTAAATTTTATAATTATTAAACTGATCCTTTTCCATAAAGGTTTATATGATACAAGCATCACAAATGCTTTTATTAGAGCACAATCTGTACCGCAGTAGGACTCCAGTCCACTGATCCGTTCAGTGTTTCATAAGCACAGGTCATTTTTAGCCACATTACATGGGAAAGTGCCTGTTTCCTACAGAATGTAGGCACTGACAGGCTGTAATACCGCTACCTGCATACTCACCAAACTATCCCTGTCTCCAGCCTCTACAATGTCATGGCCCACTGCTCCCCTTGTGCTTGGCAAAAAATCACCGTCAGCAAAGTGAGGAGATCATGCAGAGAGCAATGAACAGCAACCCTGGCACAAACATACATTCAGTTCATTGACATTCACAGTGTTAATGTAAATTCCTATCAGTAGGTGGCAATGAAATGTTATAAAATGCTGATGCTACTTAAGGAGTTAAGCATCAACCTGGCATCTACTATATCACAAGCGTTCACTCTTCTTAAGTGTCATTTACTATGCTTCTCTCTTTATCCTGAAGGTACTCACTGAAGTAAACCAACTTAAAGGCTTTTAAAAATAGCATGATCACCAATAAAACTGTCATGGTTACAGTTTGGTGGAGTCATTTTCAGTTCATTCAATTCAAATTTTTATTTCTACTGAGTTTTTAACAACAGACACTGTCACACAGCAGCTTTGAAGAAATCCAGATGTAAGTTTAGATCCTTAATGAGCACGCCAGAGGTGACAATGTCAAGGAAAAACTTCCTGAGAAAACATGAGGAAGAAACCTTAAGACGAACCAGATGCAAAAGGAACCCATCCTCTTCTGGGTGAAACAGGATCGTGTAATTATAAATCATCACAGTATACAGGTGTAGAAGAGTAAGGAAGAGTAAGGCTAGCTTGTTGTTAATGCTGCTCGCTGTTGTCCGCTGTTGTTGCTGTGGTGCAGTTTCAGTGCAGAATGTTTGAAGGTCACTATAGTAGAGCAGAACCAGTAGCCACTCAGGCCTGAAACTGTAAAAGTGCACTTAAATTAGCTCGTTATGAGCTTTTTGTGAAACAAAACAAAAGACACGCTTTCATGGAGACGCCCATGTTTTTTTCCTCTTTGTACGTCGAACATCCCGAGGTAGGAAATGATGTTATTACAACTTGCAAATGACCACATACAAGGCAAAAGTCGTTTTCTCGAGATCATAACTTATTTTTCTCATGATCTCCGGACACCAAAATTAATTTTCCAAGATCACATACCAGTAGCGTACTAGCATTACATCACTGTGGCCAGTGCCATACTGCCATATACTGGTGTTATGGCGATTCTGCAGTAATTACAGTACATCCTATTTCCAAATACTTGGATCACCATTTGTCTTGTGAGCTGCAAATCATATAGGCGGCAATCTCTCAAACATCCTGCCTAACCATGCAGTAAGACCGACCACTCGTTCAGGATCACTATATTGTCCACAACGGTATAGTTGCAGATTTCTGAGTCGCCCTTTCAAGTGATTGACACTAATTTGAAAATTGTCCAGCATTGACAAACATAAAGCTGCTTCTTCTTGTATCAGTCCCTGATTAAAGTAAAAATGGATGTGCTCATCCATGATGTAGCTTACAGCATGTATGCCTAATCATGCATTTCGACATCATGAGAAAAATAAGTTGTGATATCAATATGTATGTACAGTATGAACATATTGTGAATAAGAGTGCTGGGATGAGTGCAAGACAGTCTTTATGATTACAGCAGTCATAAGAAATGACTTCCTTTAGTAGTAATTTTCAATGAACTCTGCTGCTGCAAAGTGAAGTGCATTGGTTGGAACTGAGAAGTGTAAATATTTCTCCTTGTTTCTTCCTTCTGCTGCTATCAGGTGTCACAGCTGATAACTAAACCCATTCCTCTGGCAGTTATACAGTACATGAACATATATCACACCATTAGAGGCTTTTTACAGTCTTAACAAATCATAAAATCAATAGGATCAGTGTTCTTTAAACTACAGCATATGTTATAGATTTTACATAAACTTTTTTTTTTAATAAGAATGTGGTGTAGATCTATAAAAAGAGAAGTACACAAGTTTTCACCTCTGAAATCCATACCCTTTTTTTTTTTAACAACAGAGGCCGACTCTAAGTTGTCTGGAAACGTTTAGGGGAAAAAATAGAACAGATGTTCATTCTGCTGAGCTGAAGGCTCCTAATCTGACACCACAATTAGAAATGCTCAGACCCCCAGTGTGCAGTGTCAGGATGACAGACAACTGGAGCTCACCAGAGAAAATCAAGCTGACAACTTGACTGCTAAGGGATATGAAAGACATTCACTTCTGCCACGATATTCTATCCATACATTCAAAACTGTGGAGCAAGAGGTTATACGTGGATGTGAAACATGGATAGAAGTAGGGAGATAACACTAGGTTGATTTTTATTTAATTATCTACTAATGAGGTTATATACAGTATACACTATATGGCCAAACATATATGGACACCTGACCATCACAGCCATATGTGATTCTTCTCCAAATCATTGGAAGCACACAATTGTATAAGATGTCTTTCTATGCTATAGCTTTAAGATTTCCCTTCACTGGAACTAAGAGGCCCAAACCTGTTCCAGCATGGCAATGCCCCTGTGCACAAAGCGAGCTCCATGAAGACATGGTTCACCAAGGTTGATGTGGAAGAACTTTTGTGTCTTGCACAGAGCCCTCACCTCAACCCCACTGAACACCTTTGGCATAAACTCTAACACCGACTGCACACCAGACCACGTTCTAAAATCTAATGGAAAACCTTCACAGAAAAGTGGAGGTTATTATAACAGCAACAGGTGATGCAATGTTTAACAAGCACATATAGGTGTAGTTGATCAGGTGTCCACATACTTTTGGTGATATAGTGTATAATAAGCCTAGTTCAAGGCTTAATATACCAGACATGTCAGAAAAACATTCCAGAAAACCTCCAGAAGCTGGTTTGCAAATTTCCCTAGTTTTTCTCGCACTGTGTAGCATACTCCAGGTCTCTGCACTTGCAGACAAATTTTACATCAAGCAAATTTGAAGATTCTTATTCCTGTCACATCTTTTCATTCCCTATTTAGAAAAATGTAATAGCCATTAATGTGAACTACAAGGACTAACATGGTGCTGTGTACATAATAACAAACTGTTGCTTATTGTTGTATAATATATGTCACTCAGGTTTGTCTGAAAGATTTCTTATGTTTGTGCTTAGACCTAGGCATACTCTGAAATATGCTCAGCGTGATTGAAATTTTTTATTATTTTTTTTTAAAAAGCAATTTGTTGTCATTTAATTTATTTGGATGTTGTGGCTTTATTTTTCTGAACATAACTGACGTAGACATTTGTATTCAACTTTATGTATTATAATGCATTCTAAGAGCACACATATGAGAAAAATAATGTGAAATTCTCCAGCAATTGTAAATTATATAAACACCTATCACTGAATGTAGACTGGCGTGGGAATTCATGACAGCTTATGACATCTTCCATGTGTATTTATGATATAGTAAGTACATATCAGGCTTATGACGCAGTATTCATGTACATAGAGTCAGGTCCAGAAGTACTTGGACAATGACGAAGTTTCTGTGATTTTGCCTTTATACACCACAATGGATTTGAAGGATTTTCATCCAAGTATTAAAATTATGGTTATATTTACAATTATGTCACTTTGTCCAAATATCTTTGAGCCCCTGAAAATGGAAGTACTTTGCTTAAAATGGCTGTAATTCCTAAATGGTAAATGCCATATTTTTGTGGAAGCTCTTATAATAAAGCTGAAAGTCTACACTTCTATCACATCTTGATTGCTTTATTTCAAATCCATTGTGGTGGTGTATAAAGGCAAAATCACAAAAACTCTGTCATTGTCCAAGTCCAAATACTTCCGGACCTGACTGTGTATATATCTGTATTTATATATATATATATATATATATATATATATATATATATATATGTATGTGTGTGTGTGTGTGTGTGTGTGTGTGTGTGTGTGTGTGTATATATATACACTGCTCAAAAAAATTAAAGGAACACTTTTTAATCAGAGAATAGCATCAAGTCAGTTAAACTCCTGGGATATTGATCTGGTCAGTTAAGTAGCAGAGGGGGTTGTTAATCAGTTTCAGCTGCTTTGGTGTTAATGAAATTAACAACAGGTGCACTAGATGAGACGACCCCCAAAACAGGAATGGTTTTACAGGTGGAGGCCACTGATATTTTTTTCACTACTCATCTTTTCTGACTGTTTTTCACTAGTTTTGCATTTGGCTAGGGTCAGTGTCACTACTGGTAGCATGAGGCGATACCTGGACCCTACAGAGGTTGCACAGGCAGTCCAACTCCTCCAGGATGGCACATCAATACGTACCATTGCCAGAAGGTTTGCTGTGTCTCTCAGCACAGTCTCAACAGCATGGAGGAGATCCCAGGAGACAGGCAGTTACTCTAGGAGAGCTGGACAGGGCCGTAGAAGGTCCTTAACCCATCAGCAGGTCCGATATCTGCTCCTTTGTGCAAGGAGGAACAGGATGAGCACTGCTAGAGCCCTACAAAATGACCTCCAGCAGGCCACTGGTGTGAATGTCTCTGACCAAACAATCAGAAACAGACTTCATGAGGGTGGCCTGAGGGCCCGACGTCCTCTAGTGGGCTCTGTGCTCACTGCCCGGCACCGTGGAGCTTGATTGGCATTTGCCATTGAACACCAGAATTGGCAGGTCTGCCACTGGCACCCTGTGCTTTTCACAGATGAGAGCAGGTTCACCCTGAGCACATGTGACAGACGTGAAAGGGTCTGGAGAAGCCGTGGAGAACGTTATGCTGCCTGCATCGTTCAGCATGACCGGTTTGGTGGTGGGTCAGTGATGGTCTGGGGAGGCATATCCACGGAGGGACGCACAGATCTCTACAGGCTAGACAACGGCACCCTGACTGCCATTAGGTATCGGGATGAAATCCTTGGAGCCATTGTCAGACCCTACGCTGGTGCAGTGGGTCCTGGGTTCCTCCTGGTGCACAACAATGCCCGGCCTCATGTGGCGAGAGTATGCAGGCAGTTCCTGGAGGATGAAGGAATTGATACTATCGAATGGCCCTCACGCTCGCCTGACCTAAATCCAATAGAACACCTCTGGGACATTATGTTTTGGTCTATCCGATGCTGCCAGGTTGCACCTCAGACTGTCCAGGAGCTCAGTGATGCCCTGGTCCAGATCTGGGAGGAAATACCCCAGGACACCATCCGTTGTCTCATTAGGAGCATGCCCCGACGTTGTCAGGGATGCATACAAGCACGTGGGGACCATACAAACTACTGAGTACCATTTTGAGTTGCTGCAATGAAATTTCGGCAAAGTGGACTAGCCTGCTGCATCATTTTTTCACTTTGATTTTCGAGGTGTCTTTGAATTCAGCCATCTGTAGGTTGATAATTTTCATTTCCATCAAATGATGTGGCATCCTTTTGTTCCTAACACATTACCCAGTCCATATCAGTATAGATATCCAGCATGATATTTTCCCCCATTGAGATCTGATGTGTTTTCAAAGTGTTCCTTTAATTTTTTTGAGCAGTACATACATATATATATATATATATATATATATATATATATATATATATATATATAATGTGTGTGTGTGTGTATACATATAGATATAGATAGATATAGATACATATAGATATAGATAATATACAGTACATGCACATGGGTTGGAAGTTCTAGCATTCTGTAAAGGTGTAAGTTCTCTGTCTTCTTAATCGGTGTCACTGTCAGCATGTGGCTCTGTGACTCTGTTCTCTTTAAAAGGATCTGACAGGTCTTGACAGCCAATAAGGCCATGCTTAGATAATGCGAATGATGGTTGATCTTTCAAAACATTTGCAGCGATTATAATGGGAGAGTTGGAAGAACAAAATCAAACAACACTTCCATCTCTAGAATCAAACAAACTAATCATTTATTCCAAAAGTATCATTCAACACTTAAGCAACTTGGAACAAAGCTGGTGTTGCTTGAGGAAGATTGTACAGCCCTTTAAGATGTTCTCCAAGTGGGACAATTCACCTAAGAAATAACCGCAGATGGAATTGGAAATCCATGCAGTTCTACAGCCATCTAGTGGAGCAATATCGACCGGAAGTAGAAAACTCACTCACTCACTGACTCACTTTTTTTTTTTTTTTTTTTTAATATCCTTATTATTATTAAGTAATGAACATAGCTATGTTTTATATATATATATATATATATATATATATATATATATATATATATATATATATATATATATATATATATATTGTCGTGTCACGTGCACTTTCTTTGTCTGCCTCTGTGATGACGTCAGCAGCCACGAAGCGCCAACAGGAAGAGTTTACACTCCAAAAACTAATATCAGTTGCTATAGCGACGGCTGTTCATGCGATTTTTGAATAAATGTTTAAACAGGAAACATTCAGCAGGATTTAAATACGGTGTATATCTTTATGCAGTTACAGAAACGTGCCTCAGAAATCTCTCGCGTCTGATTGGTTCCTGCTCGCTCATTGGTTGTCTCCCAGAATGCATTGCGGATATTTCTAGATGTGTTTTTAAAAGGAATTAATTGTTCATTCAGTGATCAGTGTGTCTGTTCTATGTATAGGTGGTACTTATTAGTCTCTGTATTTTCAGGTGGTACTTATTAGTCTGTGTATATTCAGGTGGTATTTATTACACTACTGTTTATGCTTTGAGTAGGTTATTTTCTGTTTACCGTCAGCGCGTTTGCTAATCACTTGGGTTCGTCTCCTGGTGTCGGTGATCTGATCTTCAGCTTTGCGCAGTGGCAGTATCGTAGCCTATGAGGTTTATCCGAGGCGCGATTATTGCTAGTTGAAAACTTTACCCAATACCCCGCCTTGACGACTTGAAATATAGTCGGCTATGGCAATTTTTGACGGTCTCTATGGAGACTGATCTCATTGTTAAAAATAGATCATGCAGAGTTCATTTATAGGGAGAAGTTACTGTTGTTGTTTCAAACGGTGTTGATTTTCGTTATGAAGGAGTTTGTTTTTTTCAATGAGAAGTGTCTATTAACTTATACTTTAGTCTATGAGACATCGGTTACTGGACTGTCTCTATAAATGTTAGATTAGCACTTCCCAAGAAAAATATTACTATATTAACAGCTATACATTTTATTTTGTTACACAACACAATCTTTTTATTATTAGGCTTATATTATGTCATTGACGACTTGAAATATAGTTGGTTATGGCAATTTTGGATGGTCTCTATGGAGACTGATATAATTGTATTTAAAAAACAGATTGAGAAATTCATCTTACTATCAGAAACTAAACTTTACAGGAAAAAAAAAACAGTAAAGCAGTTTGGATTTGATAATCGGAGTGCTCCAGTAATACCGACCAAATATCACTAGGCAACAACAGGCATGGAAACATGTTAATACCGTTACTACAACATGCACGGAGTGTTATTGTTGTTCCTCTTTTGGCTGCTCCTGTTAGGGGTCACCATGGCAGATCACTGGTCCGCATATTTGATTCAGCACAGTTTTCATGCTAGATGCCCTTCCTGACACAACCTTCCCCAATTTTATCTGGGCTTGCTTGGGCCCGGAACTGGGAGTGAGCTAGCCTGTGCACCCCCAGTGGCTGGGGTTGGTTCCCTGGCAGGGAATTGAACCTGGGCCACGGTGGAGAGAGCGATGAGGCCTAACCACTAGTCCTCCAGACATGCACAGTGTACAGTTCAAATTATACAGGCTGTAGAGTTAATATTTTGAATCCTTTAGTCAATGTGATGGTGGTGCCTGAGCTCTCTCGGTCAGTGCTTTGTAATTTGGAGGATAAGTGGAGATCTCCAGCCTAATGCAGTCATTCAGGTGTATATCAGTCCGATGTGTGAGGTACTTGGAAAGCATTTGTAAATGTTCTCACACAACAACTCCGCTCTTCTCATTACCATTGCTGGACCAAATAGTTCTATGTTTTTATGTCTTCTTCTTCTTTGCTTTTAAAGTCTGTGAATAAAGTGTCAGACATGACCGTCATCACTTCTTTCAAAAACACACCATTGGTAAAGGGGCTACTTGTACTTGGCCAGGAGCTGTCTAACACCAAATGAATCCTCGGTAGTCTTGGTGGGTTTTCTGAAAAGTGACTGCTGGGCTTTTTAATTCTTTAATTCTTTTCTCTCATATTTCACTTTTGGGTGGGAATGAATCCTTGAATTTCTGATGGTAAGTGGTATGATTGCGCTCCAGGTTACCCCTGGCAAAAAAGGAGACTCCTGGGATTTTCACACACAACAGTCGCTAGAGTTTACTCAGAATGGTGCAATAAAGAAAAGACATCCAGTGAGCAGCAGTTCTGTGGACGGAAACACCTTGTTGATGAGAGAGGTCAACGCAGAATGACCAGATTGGTTCGAGCTAACTGAAAGGCTATGGTAACTCAGATAACCACTCTGTACAATTGTGGTGAGCAGAAAAGCATCTCAGAATGCACAACATATAGAACCTTGAGGCGGCTGGGCTACAACAGCAGAAGACCATGTCGGGTTCCACTTCTATCAGCCAAGAACAGAAAGCTGAGGCTGTAGTGGGCACAGGCTCACCAACGCTGGACAGTTGAAGACTGGAAAAACGTAGCCTGGTCTGGTTCTTCTGAGGCAGAAACCCCTGCTTGCTTATAAATAAATGAGCAAGTAGTGTTTATATGTAGGTAAGGTTTTAAGAGAAGGGTTTGGGTGTGTTTTAGTGTACTTTAAAAAAAACAAAACAGCCCCCTGGGGGCTAGAACCAGGAACTTCCACATACATTCAAGCACCACACCACTAGGATGAACTAGAGAGGAGGAAGGCACTGCCACAATGCAGAGTCAGGAAAACATCGGGAAAAACCAAACAAAGGAGACACCAAAATGGTGTACAAAATGGGAATCTTAAGGAAGGTAGTTTTCACTAATTATATTTCAGAGATACGTTTTATCCATTAGTTCTCTCTTCTTCTCAATTGTGTCTTATATCTTTGGCTTACTTTCTTTCGCTGTTCCTGGCCATGCCTTAAATAATTCCGGGCAACTGAGTTTTCCTGCACAGCCGCTCTCACTGTGCGCTGCTGCCTCCCTCTGCTGGCTGCCGGCAGTGTAGTGCAGCCTCTTACACACACGGTCAGAATTTGCCCCCAACAGCTTGAGTCCATGGACCCAACCTGCCTTGTGTCAACAGTCCAGGCTGGTGGAGGTGGTGTAATGCTGTGGGGAATGTTTTCTTGGCACACTTTGGGCTTGTTAATACCAATCAATCATTGCTTGAATGCCACAGCCTGTTTGAGTATTGTTGCTGACCACGTGCATCCCTTCATGGCCAGAATTTACCATCTTCTAATGGCTTCTTACGTCCAGCAAGATAATGCACCATGTCACAAAGCAAAAGTCGTCTCAAACTGGTTTCATGAGTTCAATGGTCTTCAGTGGCCTTTCCAGTCACTGCATCTGAATCTAATAGAACACCTTTGGGATGGGGTAGACAGGGAGATTCACAGCATGAAAGTGCACCTGAAAAATCTGCGGGAATTGTGTGACACAGTCATGTCAACATGGACCAGAATGTTTCCAACTTGTGAAATCCATACCACAAAGAATTGAGGCTGTTTTGAGAGCAAAGTATTAGTATTAGTTACACCCAGTATTAGTATAGAGTTCCTTAAACAGTGCTCCTAATAAATAAAAGAAGTGTATATAGTAGTACTATTTCTTATAGAAGGAAGTATATTTTGATATCTAGTAAGAGGTTAAACAAGGGGCAAAACCAAAATGTCTGCTTTTTTAGTAAAAAAAATGGATAACTCTCTGAAAGTGTTATATTGTGCATGCTAGATATAGTGCTAGGTCAAGCTTACCAATTAGATAAACCACTGTTATATCACATAGGCCACAACAGAACACCTTTGGGAGTTGGATTTTGCACTTTGTATGCACTTTAAAAGACCAAACAATCTGAGCAAAATGACAAATTCTACCAAAAAAAAAAAAAAGCTAGCTAAATAACTAACATTACTTTCCACCAAACCAAGAAACAACTTCTAGCTAGCTACTTGCATTCCAGAATGAAGTTAGGCTAGTGTTACATTACTTAGTGCTCATTAGTGCTCTATTTATAAATATAAAGCACTCTTTATGCACATGCCAGTAAACTTGAAACTAGTGGCTTGGCCTACAGTTGTCATCTTTAATTAGTTTGTTAATATATCATCTCCACCACTTACCTCAGTTCTGCTACCTCTTTAAATCTTCTTGTTTTCAAGTTCTCTTCATTTTGAAAAGCATGACGATTCAAAATAAAGTCCCTTATGCTAGTGAGATGGGGCTGCTGTTATGAGGGTTTCTGGTATAGCATTGTACATTGTCATTTGGGAGGTTTGGGGGAATTCTGCACTTTCAGATTTGACATTTTCAAGGAGCCTTCAAGGCCCTCCCTCTTAAACTGTACCAAATCATACAGATGTTCATCAAAAACTCAGAATTAAGCGGGCGAAACTTAATTGGCCCCACTATGAAACTATGAAACTTCTACATACTGTGCTTTATTACTACATCAAGAAATATCAACCCCCTTGAATGAAATGTAATATGAGGCTATAAAATCAGGCATTTAGTATATTTCACTCACCAAGCAGGAGTTTTCAGCTGATTTCATTTGTGATGTTGGTTCATAATCACTGATATGAAAGTCATCTTCACTTTGCGTATCCTGCAATTTACCAAAGTTCCACGTGAGAGAGCGCATCTGTCGCCCTCGTGTTTTCTATCACTCTTGTTCACATGAATTCAGCAAGAAATTACATTAAATATTTTTTTTTATCCACATTTGGTCTGATTAGCTTCTTGTTTTCTAAGTAAGATGGTCAGGTGTCCACCTACTATATGGCCAAAAGTATGTGGACACCTGACCTTCACACCCATATGTGCTTAGTGAACATCCCTTTCCAAAACCATGGGAGTTGGTGTCCTTTACTGAAAAAAGCAACTCCTTCATACGTTTCTTCTCTGCTGCCATTGTACATTTGTAGAAATACCAGGATGGCATTACTCCCAGGCAAAAAAAAAACAACAGAATGAGACAAATGCACTCCTGAGAGCTCCTGTGCCACCATTTGCTCATTTGCTTCTGCTGAAGTGAACTGTTTGGGGAAAAGCTAGAAACAGGGAAATTCATCATAATGATTAAACTATTTGATGTAAAATTCAAACAAACACATGTCTGGGTGTACAAAATTTTCCAAAAATATCTTCTTTTTTCTTAAAAGATTAGTCATTATTTGGTTCTCTGCCACACTAGATACCACAACACTACCCATACTGTACCCATAGGATGACTCTGCAGTTATTAAAAATACCTATTACTCAAACTCTATTTCAAAATATATTTATGCTTAAAAGCTTTCACTTACTTGGATAAGATGCTGATGATGACACTGATGACAGACTAGAGAAATTCTCTCTCTTTCAGGGAATTCTTGTTTTCATCTTAATTTCCTCATAAGAACTCTTTGGATGCTTTGTCACTTAGCACTTTACATGGAAAGTTTTCATCGCTGTCAGAGCCTGAACATCTCTCTGATGGTTGGCTCTTTGGCATCAGTGTACTGGAAAGTTGCTGAGCTGGCGAACGATGATGCAGAAGATGACAAAATCAAAAGATTAATCTAGCACTTATGTCCAAACATCCAATGAAGCAACACTGCAGCATAGAAAGAATGTATTAGTTACAGTAGTCCTACATGTATTTGTCAGAAAAAGCAGAATGTGGCATTTCAAGTTACATTGTCCTCTACTGAAATATGGGTCTTAGTTTAATGAGGTGCAATGATAAAAAAAAATAGGAGATATCTTTGTTTGCAAACGAGTTTCATAGTCAAACTCTGGTCAATTTCTCATGAGCTGGTCCTCTAAAATTTCTGCTGCTGAGAAAAAACAAGTAACATTTTCAGCATCATTATTCATTGAATTTATGGATGCATTGCTTGTGCCTGTTACCAGAGCTGATCTAAGGTTTAATTTGGGAGATTCCAGCATTGTGACTCCTCTATTTGTCATTCCAACATCTGTTACCTAATTGGCTATCAGAAGACAAGATGGTGAAGATGATGATTTCACCAGTGAAGATTGTTGCTGTTGGCCAGGCATTAAACTACTAACAACAGGATCACTTCTACAATAGTTGATCTTTCCAGTGTTTTTTTTTTTAAAGCTGGTGAAAAGCTTTTCTTTGGTTTCTTTAAGATGATGGCCTAGGTAGATGTTCAACTGAAATAATAGGAGAGAAAATAGATGTAACCACAAATTGCAGGTAGCTATAGCTCAGTGCACTGTTGTGATTTCTGAGCACCATGAAACTGAAATGTTAATGTAACAGTGAAGACATCAACTGAGTGCAAAATTTCATGTAATCCGACTCACCCAGGAAGATTAACCCTTTCTCACCATATACTGGCGTTCCATTCTACTGGCAGAATCCACGAAATCAGTATAAACAAATGAATTATTTTACCGCTGCAAGTCTGTTATAAGCTTATTCAGAACATGGTTGGGTTTCTGTGTGCCGAAATGAGCGAATGACACAGATACGAGTAACCTGCCTAAAGATTTAACTACAATATGGTTGGCTCGAGCTGTTGTTTTATATCCATATCAAAAATTCATTTATTTTCTGTACATGACTAGATGTTTATTCCTTCACTGTAGCAGTATATTTTTGAATAATATATATTTGAATAATACTAACGTTAACTCTTAGTATTATTAAAACAACAGCAACAACAACAGCAAGTAATACTACTACTACTATTGTTTGTAACTTTGGCCTGGAATCTGACTCTTCCTGAAAACACGTTTCTTTTACATCATGTGGACGGCCAGGTGCGTTTGTGTTGCTTACCTGGGGAAGAGATGGCACCGGGATGCACTATGGGAAGAAGGCAAACTGATGGAGGCAGTGTGATGCTCTGGGAAATGTTCTGCTGGGAAACCTTGGGTCCTAGCATTCACTTTGACGCATATCACCTACCTAAACATTGTTGCAGACTAAGTTCACTTCTTCATGGCAACGGTGTTCCCTAATGGCAGTGGCCTCTTTCAACCTGCCTCACTGCAAAAATTGTTCAGGAATGGTTTGAGGAACATGACAAAGAGTTCAAGGTGTTGACTTGGCCTCCAAATTCCCCAGATCTCAATCCGATCAAGCATCTGTGGGATGTGCTGGACAAACAAGTCCGATCCATGGAGACCCCACCTCGCAACTTACAGAACTTAAAGGATCTGCTGTTAACGTCTTTGTGCCAGATACCACAGCACACCTTCAGGGATCTATTGGAGTCCATGTCTCGATGGGTCAGGGCTGTTTTAGCAGTCCAAGGGGACCTACACAATATTAGGCAGGTGGCTTTAATGGCTAATCGGAGTATATCACCATTTACTTTGAAGATGTAAACATTCATGTGAAAAAAACCCAACCGTTTTTGGGTTTTTTTGGAACTTTTCTCTAAATATATTACCCTTAGTAGGCTAGGTTAAAAATAAAAAAAGATCTACTTATGAAAAACTGCAAATTATTTAAATCCTGAGTGTCTACTTTCATAAGAGCCATTACCCACTACTACGGACATTTTGACATGATAAATATATTCAATACTGAACACGGGCATCCCCAAAACAGGCGGAAATTCCATTTTTTGGCTTCTGGTAAGAAGAATGCACTGTAATGTGAAATAGCGCGCGTGTGCGGTGCAAAATAAAGCATAAACAATGTGCGCATGCGCAAATCAAATCGCGACCTGCACTACTACGGCCATCTAGTGGTCGCGCTTTCCATACCGGAAATAAAAATAAAAACACTTCGATTTAACTCACTAACATTTTTATAATATCCTATTTATTTACACGCGTACGTGCTACAAAAAAATGACATAATGTCAGAAAACACTGAAAATATCTCTCTTGTCGGGTCACGTGTTTTTTTTTTTTTTTTTTGCCTGTTTTTCTAATGACGTCAGCAGCCACGAGCAGCTACCAGGAAGTGTTTACACTACAGAAGTTACTGTTGCGACGGCTAGTTCTGTTACTGAATAAGTCAGAAAACACTTATTCTGATCACTTTAACAAGATTTCGTGGTGTATATCTTTATGCAGTTACCGAAACGTCCCTCAAAAATCTCTCGCGTCTGATTGGTTCCTGTCCGCGCATTGGTTGTCTCCCAGAATGCTTTGCGGCTAGTTCTAAGATGTGTTTTTAAAATAATTTAATGGTTCCGTGATCAGTGTATTTTCAGGTGGTACTTATTAGTCTGTGTATATTCAGGTGGTATTTATTACACTACTGTTTATGCTTTGAGTAGGTTATTTTCTGTTTACCGTCAGCGCGTTTGCTAATCACTTGAGTTCGTCTCCTGGTGTCGGTGATCTGATCTTCAGCTTTGCGCAGTGGCAGTATCGTAGCCTATGAGGTTTATCCGAGGCGCGATTATTGCTAGTTGAAAACTTTACCCAATACCCCGCCTTGACGACTTGAAATATAGTCGGCTATGGCAATTTTTGACGGTCTCTATGGAGACTGATTTCGTTGTGAAAAATAGATAATATTGAATGTGTAACCAATAAGGAAGTGTTTTTGTTGTTAGGTAATGTGTTTTTTCGTGGAAAAGCATGTACTCACTGATGCTCTAGTCTGTGAGACATCGGTTATTGGACTGTTCCCATAAATATTAGATTAACACCTCATAAGAAAACTATTACTACCTTAACAATTATACATTTTATTTTGAATAAAGTACACACAAGATCTTTTTATTATTAAGGTTACATTATGTCAAGCATCTGCTGTACAAGTTCCTGTGAATGAGCTGTTACTATCCATCCATCCATCCATTTTCTGTACTGCTTATACTACACAGGGTGGCAGGGAGCCTGGAGCTTATCCCAGGGGACTCGGGGCACTAGGCGGGGGACACCCTGGACGGGGTATCAGCCCATCGCAGGGCACAATCACACACACACTCATGTTCACATTCACACGCTGCAGACGATTTAGAGATGCCACTCAGCCTACAACGCATGTCTTTGGACTTTAGGAGGAAACCGGAGTACCCAGAGGAAACCCTCAAAGCACATGGAGAACACGCAAACACAGCGCACACGGGGTGGAGGCAGGAATCAAACCCCCAGCCCCGGAGGTGCGAGGCAAACGTGCTAACCGCTAAGCCACTGTGCCCCTGAGCTGTTACTATAGAAACAATAATGTATTAGAACAAGCGCTGTTCGTGTTACAGCCGGAACTACTTTCTGAACCTTGATGCTACACTGAAATAATGCACACTTTCTGACCAATCAGATTCGAGAATTGTGGTTTGCTTAAACAATATCGAATCGGCAAGTGCATTTATAGCGAATATCAGTGAATATTAGCTGTAGCTAATCACACCCGTGTCGTTATTCAGTTAAACAACACGATTTTGCTTTTATACAACAGTTGTATAAACAAGAAATGAATATTGATTAGCTTACATTTTGGACACAATGTGGCCAGATGTTTTGTTTATTTTTGTTCCGCCAAAGGAAATAGATCCCAAAGGACTCACTGATATCCTGTCAGCTAGCTGGCTAGCTTGCTGCTCGTTGGGCTCACACTGATTTGTACAATCCTTTTAAAGGTGCATCCAATGACATTGGCTTCACTTCTTCAAGACTTTTAGTCTTCATCTGACGAGCTTTCATATTTTCAGTCATAACTCATATTAATGAAAAATGTATTGTTTGCCATATGTGCTGATGATGTTGCTAACTCCACTGTAGTAACGGTTTCAGTAATTCTTGCTAGAAGTGGAATTATACATGGAGAACACAGAAAAGTGGAGTGATACACACAGTGAAACATCCCAGTGTAGATATGCTAAATAGATGCACTCTTGGAATGCCGCTCGTCCAATCAGATTAGTGAACAGGAACTATCTGTTGTATAAAGCGTTTAAAAGTCCACTTAACCCCAAAAGTGTAAATGTAGAAAATCACATTTAAAGATTCCAGTCCAATTCAACTGAAACACTGTCTGCCTATGTTTACATTTATAACCTAAAGTACTTATGGAAAAGCAGCATTTCCTTGATGTACCCAGTGAGCACAGACATGTCCGAATATACGTTTATATATGAATTATTTAGAATTGCACTATCCGTTATCACCCAGATGAGGATGGGTTCCCTTCTGAGTCTGGTTCCTCTCAAGGTTTCTTCCTCAGGGAGTTTTTCCTCACCATGGTCTCCTCTGGCTTGCTCATTAGGGATAAACTTAAACATTTTAAATTTATATCCTGAATTTATTTATTTTTTTCTGTACAGCTGCTTTGTGACAATGTCTGTTGTAAAAAGTGCTATACAAATAAAATTGAATTGAATTGAATATGTGATTTCAGACTCCAAGGAAGCATTACACTTCAAGTAAACCTCATTTTTAAACATTCTTGAGTCTATTCAGACAGGTTTGTAATAAATTATTTAATTTTAATTAAAAATCTGTTTTTTTTTCTGTTGGAATTGGGGGTGTGCTGTTCAAATTGATCCTTAGGCTAGGAACATATATATATTTTTAAATCTCTGTTCATGTCCAGACTTGATTTTAAGATTAAGGTTATACAAAGTCCTACTTATTGAATTGTATAATACACCTTTAGCACAATATTTAAGCATTTACGCATAAAAAAAAAAAAAAAAAAACCTGTGTAAGAAAGTAACATCAAAGTCAAAGTAACATAGTCGACATGAGTAACAAAGTTAACTGAACATATTATTAACTATATCTATATTTATATCTATACCTATATGTAAATGTTGTTTATTTTACATCTCAAACAAGGAACATATTTTCCAAAATTTGTCTAATTCATTTAAACCACTAAGAATTTTCACCCAGAAAAAAAAAACCTTCATTTTTGTAAAAGCAATCTTTAACAGCTTATAATGCAATAAACAGTGATAAACAATTTATTTAAAGCCACATTAAATCTCCCTGAGGGTTGATTTAGAATAGTGGCATGTTTTAAAGATGTAATGTGAGAGGAAATCTAAACAGATAAGAGGAGAAACATAGACCATGTATAAAACTGACATGCAGTGTTCAGCCTTGAACCCTGGAGCTGAAATGGAGGCATTAAATTGGACTTTAAGTGAAAATGCAAAAATAATACTAAATTCAAAACTAATCCAAAAATATACTAACACTTAGACACACTAAGAAACTGAAACATTCACTTCCAAGATATTGATGATAAATAATGTAACATAAATAATAGCAATGCAATTGTCAATGCATTTTGCTTTCCCTTTCTTGTGAACTGAGGTTTATGATCTGTTTGGTCAATGAGACAAGGTAATGAGCAAGAAATTATTTCTAAAATCTACTGCATTTTGAAAAATCTAAGACTCATTCATTAGAAGATATCTTTTATTATTAAGACCAAACCCATTAGTTATGAATTTCAGCACTGACATTTCTAATCTTGGGAGAAGTACTTTATTAGATGATAAGAGGCGTGATCACTTTGCTGACTCTGAGAAACCTTTTGGAACCAAGGTAAGGAAAATCATACAAATCTTTTAACAGCAGTGGAAATTAACATCCACAATAAAACACTGAAAGAGTGAGTGATATTTGAGTGATTATTAGGCAATCAGACCTAAACTGCATTTTTGCACATCCTCTGAATACCATAACTGCAATTTTAAATTTCAGTGCATTTTATATTCTTCAGATTAACATAGATGACACCAATAATCTGGACTCTTAAATCAGAAGGTAGGACATTTCTATAAAAAGAGGGGATAAAGTGTTACCAGGCTACTCAAGGACAGAATATGCACTATTTTACTGTGTTCTTTCACAGCTTCTTTTGTTCTTACCACAGCTTCTTTACACACAAATCACACTAGCTTGTCTCTGATAAGAATAAACATGTACTTAGCCTCCCATCCCTCTCCATTAACTCAGATTTTTACAATTAGCTTTACTGTTGACTTTGAAAAACTGAACACTAGGTGTCAGTGCTGTTGTGTAACTGAGATGGTAATGCTTTTTTAGGATTTTGAGTAAATTGTTATATTATGCTAATACTAATAATAACAACATGAAAATATTTAAGTTAAATAAGAAATGTGAATGTGAAATAAGTTTAAATTACATAAGGCAATGAGCTGGATTTGGTCCTTGATTCTGACTCCTGCTAATGGGTAATCGCTGTTACTGTGTGTTTGTTTTATAGTCAACAGGAAAGCAAGCCATGGTATAACGGTATATTTTATACATAATATAGCCAAAAGTTTGTGAACATATGACCACTACTCCCATATGTGCTTGGTGAACATCCCATTCCAGATTTAGTCCCCCTTTGCTGTTATAATAACCTCCACTCTTCAGTGGAGGCTTTCCACTAGATTTTGGAGTCTGGCTGTGGGGATTTGTGATCATTCAGCTATAAAAGCATCAGTGCGGTCAGGCACTGATGTTAAATGAGGAGGCCTGGGGTGCAGTTGGCTTTCCAGTACATTCCAAAGGTGTTCAGTGGGGTTGAGGTGAGGGCTCTCCACTACAACCTTGGCACACCATGTCTTCATTGAGCTTGTTTTGTGCACAGGGGCATTGCCATGCTGGAACAGGTTTGGGCCTCTTAGTTCCAGTGAGGAGAAGCTGTAAAGCTATAGCATACAAAGACAACAGTTTGGGGAAGAAACACATATACGGGTGTGATGGTATAGTGTATCTTAAAGTGTAGATTTGGTAAGCATGTAGCATTTCCTCATGAGTGAGTCTGTCCCATCAGCCTAATCTTCTATCTTCAGTCGTGTTATGAGTGCTCATCACTGTGTGCTACTGACCATGAAGAGTGGGCGATGGATAGTGTGAAATCCTTATTATGAGACAGTAGTTGCTAAGACACCCAAAGGAGCTGGCGATACCCATCTGTGTAGATGAATAATTACACAGAGAGGCAAAATGGGCGACTTGCCGAGAGAGAGACAGAAGAATGGGAGGGGAATGCAATGGGCTGGCACACTGGACTGTCACGCAGGCATATGTGTGTCATTAAACAAATAAATAATATCACACTGCCAAACTTTGAAACTAGTCTCTGTAGTCAATTATGCAATTAAAGAAAAAAACCCAAACTTTTCACACTTCTTTTTTTTTCCCTGTAACCCTAGGCCCTATTCTCATATATCTAAACAGCTAAAGCCTTTTTGAATTTGATGTTCCAGTAGAAAAGTAATAGTCATGCATTACAGCTGAATGAAGGCTGGACAGACAGGGACCCAGTTGTGACCCTAGGTGCAACACAGTTTGATAGATGGTAGAGTCATTAACATTCACATCTCTAATGATGGCCGTCTTAACTGCCTGAACAATCCCTGAAGACTTCCCTCTTTTGGTTTGGCTAACAGCTGCCCAGTTTCATGTTCTTCAGTTGGGATGTTGCTTATGAGTTTTCCCTGTAGAGCTTACATAATTCTTTCAGTGATGTTTCTTAAAAAGCAGACTCACTTAATTGTGTTGGTGTCCTTGTTTGCTTTGTGCACAAAGAATGACTAAACCTGGAAGCAATTTTTCCTTAAATAGGTGAAGAAAAAAAATAGTCTTGAGAATTTTCCTGTGCCCTTTAATGAGAGAACATAGATCATGAGAGAACATAGGTCATTTTTTAAGGTAAATGTCATTGTATGATTGTCAAGGACAGAGAAAGAGTGAAGCTCCAGTTTGGTAGGTAAGCGCAAAGTGGACATCTATTCTCAAATTCATTCATGCCAAAGTTGATTCGGTGCACTCAGGTTTTGTTTTGGTTTTTTTTTGGTCACTGCCCTTTCGCTGTTTTGTAGACTTTGAGAGTTCCAGATTTGTGCTGGACTTGAAGAGCGTTTTAGCTGGCATTTCATTGCATTTTCCATTTGAAGGACAGTCATTAGGCCACTGCATCACATTTCTCCACTGTAAGGGACCTAGAGGGCATTTTATCATGTTTCATCTACTGTAAAGACATCCTAGAGGGCAATTTCACAGAATTCCCCCTGAGCCCCGAGTCTGCCAGTTATATCCAATTCACTGAATTTGCAATGTTAGAAATAAAGCATGTGTATGGAATATACTTACTCTCAAAGTAAAGACAGGTGACACATTAAAGGAAAAATCAACATAAAGTTTCTTAGCCACCATCAGCCATTAGACCAGCTTCAATGTGCCTTGGCAATGATTCTTTAAGTCTCAGGAACTGTACTGGAGAGATGAACACTACTCCTAAAAATATTCCGTCAGTTGATATTTTGATGATGGTGGTGGAGAAAGCTGTCTAACACAAAACTCTAAAGGTGTTCAGTTGGGTTGAAATGTGGTAAAAAAAGATTTATCCTTTAATTTGACACCTGTCTGTATATTTTGTTAATTCTTGTTCCGATAGTTTGAAGCAACAAGCCAGAGCAGGACTGATTTCCTTTGACAGTTGAGCAGCATGACATGATTTCAAATGAAGGTTGGTTATGCTGCACAAAAGGAAACAGCTACAGGCACAGCAGTCCACACTGTCAACACTAATGATGCCACTCACTCTGACCACTGGCAGTCAGAAATGCCCAGTGCTTTCTTCAAACGCCTGTCAATCAACACCTAGTGGGTAGCCCAAACATAATAATAATAATAATAATAATAATAATAATAATGAGCTTCATTTACAGTATATAGTGCCTTTACCATATAATACTCAAGGTCACTGTACCAAAAAAGAGAAACTGAAAGACTAATAGGAAGAAGAAAGGGATTAGTGTTGGAAGAAATGGTAAGTAAGTTGACTCTTAAAATGAGAGAAAGAAGTGGAGGTATGAAGTTCCTGGGTGATGGCATTCCAAAGTTTGGGGCCTGTTGTCAGCCTGGTTTTAGACATAGCCTTCCTTCCTTTCTACTATCCGATAAATACACAAAAAAATTATTTTAAAAAAGTTATATACTACAGTTATATGCACTAACAAATTCTGATGAACCTGTTCTTAACACAATATAAAAAAAACTTATTTAATTTTATATTATACAGCCGTGGGCACTGTGGCTTAGTGGTTAGCATGTTTGCCTTGCACCTTGATTCCTGCCTCTGCCCTGTGTGCATGGGGACTGCAGGTTCTCCCCGTGCTTCAGAGGTTTCCTCCTCGTACTCATCCCGGTTTCCTCCCCCAATCCAAAGGCATGCATTGTAGGCTGATTGGCATCTCTGAATTGTCCATAGTGAGTGAATGGGTGTGTGTGTGTGATTGTGACCCCGTCCAGGGTGTCCCTCTGCCTTGTGCCCCGAGTCCCCTGGGATAGGCTCCAGGCTCCCCACGACCCTGTGTAGGATAAGCGGTACAGAGAATGGATGGTTGGATGGATGGATATTATACAGCCAATCCCTGAATTAAATCAGAGTCTTACATTTGTCTTGTTTAATAAAAAATAAATGAGGCTTTCAATGTGGGGAATATCAGACAAATAAAAAAAGCCTTCCAACTGTTTTTTCTGCAATTAATGCATCTAGATCTGCAAGGCCTGTGGCAGCATGATGACCTTCCTCTCCACTCTGATCCTCTAATTAGTTCTCTAGTTCGGTGGTTTGAGACAGGAGTATGTTATTCTACTATTATGCTGCTCTTCTATGAATTTCTCTTCTATGTTTATTTCACGCATTGTAATTGCCAGTGTAGATGTTATTCTATCTCTGCAGAGTTTGTGCTGCTTGCTATGGGGCTGTCTCTCCCGTGTATATGCATGTACACAAAGAATCTTTTCATGAGCCAGTTTATAAGGACATACAGGATCCCTGCTTGTTTAGACTGTGTTCTAACCCGACATTACATAGAGAATGGCTGCATGAAGAGCTCTGTGAGTTGCACTTGTATTTGTTTAAATCTGTTTGTATTACACACACTAAATGCCAGTTTAGGCATTGAATGATTAGGTGGTAGGTGATGGTACTTTTCTCTGGTCAGTCTATTAAGAAGACATGCTGAAAGAAAATGGATTCCTGATCAGATCCTTCTCGCAGCAGCTCACTCAGTTAATGCGAGATTTTCTGGTGTATAATGTTACAGACAACTCACTCATTCATCTTCAGTAAGCACTTTATCCTGGTCAATGGATTTCACCCAGATGAATTAATAAGAATTATACTCAAACCCTGTTTCATTAAACGTAATTATTTGTATCTGTATATATTTGATATTTTTAATGATGAGACACTGTTGATACCTCATCTAAATTGTAGTCTATTGTGCATTTCCAGCTCAGTCTTGAAGTCCATGGACAGGATTTTAAGGAAGTTTGGGCATCATGTAGAATTTAAAATGAATATTTGGGCTCAGCATTCTGAAAACATCTCTAAATGTCTCCATTCAGCTTCAGATTCATGCTGGTCTTATGGTCTTATGGCCATTGCATCCTAAACAACCGGATCCCGATTGTATTGATAGATAAACTGTAACTATTATGCAGATTTAAATGTGAAATTGACAGATGAGATCCCATCTACTTAGTGCTCTCTAACATGCTTTCTAAATATGAACCTTATGTTCACATGTTCCTCTTAGTGCAACACT
This sequence comes from Pangasianodon hypophthalmus, assembly GCF_027358585.1. Taxonomy (NCBI): domain Eukaryota; kingdom Metazoa; phylum Chordata; class Actinopteri; order Siluriformes; family Pangasiidae; genus Pangasianodon; species Pangasianodon hypophthalmus. The sequence goes on along the minus strand of NC_069718.1, from coordinate 23,727,958 downwards.
AACTTAAATCTAGATTAAATCACTAGAGAGAGGTTTGGTTGGGAGAAAACTAGTCAACCATTACACAGACTGTTAAGGTCTGTCCCAGAGACAATTATGGCTGAGTGCTTAAACGATATTGTGGGAGTCTGCTGTTGTGCACTACTGCCTCTAATGCAAGGCTTAGATTTTCTAGAAAAAAAAAAGAAATCTTTAGAAACTGAACTATCAGCTGCACGGATAAACATTTATATGTAAATACGCTTCTTACTAACAAATGATTCTATGTTTAATAGAGGAAACAAATATTCAGGATACAATGGATATAAAAAGTCTACACACCTCTGTTAAAATTGCAGGTTTTTGTGATTTAAAACATTAAACCAAGATTAATCATGTCAGTTCTTTTCCCACCTTTAATGTGACATAGCAGCCAACAAAATTCAAGTGAAAAACAAATAGAAACCTTTTAGGAAAAAAAAAAAAAGTACAATGACCTTGTTGCTCAAGTGTGCGCACCCTTTATATAATTCTTTCTTAATTAAAGCACCTTTTGCTTGTAATACAACACTCAGTCTGCTTTTGGTAAGAGTCTACCAACTTGATTTGGCAATTTTATTCTACTCTTCCTTGCAGAAATGCTCCAGATCTATCAATTTGTGAGAGGATCTCCTGTGCACAGCCATATTCAAGTCATTCCAGAGGTTTTTGATAAGATTTAGATTTGGGCTCTGACTGGGCCGTTCCGAAACATTGATCTTCTTTTTCTTCTGAAGCCATTCTTTTGTTGACTTGGATTTGCGCTTTGGGTCGTTATCAAAATTTTTCTTCATCTTCAGCTGTTTAACAGAAGCCTGCGGTTTTGTGCCAAAATAGATTGGTATTTGGAGCTTTCCATGATTCCCTCTTATCCTGACTAGAGCCGCAGTCCCAGCTAAAGAGAAGCAGCCCCATAGCATGCTGCCACTACCATGCATCACTGTGGGTGTGGTGTCCTTTGGGTGATGAGCTGCCAAACATATCATTTAGAATTATGCCCAAAAAGTTCTACCTTGGTCTAATCAGTCTATAACACATTTTACCAAATCATCTGGCAAAATTCTCACTTCTCGTGAGAAAGAGCTTCCATCTTGCCACCTACTCCATAGACCAAACATGTGAAGAATATGAGAGATTGACCAGTAATTGCGAGATATTCCTGCATCTCCATTAATGTTACTGTAGATTTCCTAACAGCCTCCTTGATAAATTCTTTGTAATATCACTTTGGTGCCCTATTTTCTCCACTTGTTGATGATGGCCTTCACAGTATTCCATAGTACATCTAATGTTTTGGAAATTCTTTTGTAACCCGTCTCCTGATCACTAACATTTGACAATGAGATCCTGTACATGCTTTCTAAGCTCTTTCCAGACCATGGATTCAGCTGAAAGAAGATGTCAAGAAAATCCTACAGAAACAGCTGATCTTTATTTGGGGTTAATCAGAATCCCTTCATTGATGACAGCTGTATGGAAATTACTTTGGAACATCAGTTGAACACATTCTGAACACAGTCACATGTACCATTATAAAAGAGCATGCACACTTAGGCAACCAGGTTACTGTAAGTTTTTCCTGTTTCATTTTTCTTCTAAAATATTTGTTTGTTTTTCATTTCGATTTTGTTGGGTGCTATATCACAAAATGGTTTCATGTTTTACATCACAAAAACCTGCCGATTTAACAGGGGTGTGTAGACTTTTTATATTTACTATATACTGTAAGTGTGTTTCTGTATATATACAATTAGTATCATATTTACGTTTGGTGAATATAAATAAAATACAGTGAGATGTTTTAACATTACATTTAACATTACATTATATATTTTTCCATTTGTAACTGTACATTTTATATGCATTGTAAATTAGCCTTTTATGAGTATATCACAAACCAAATGAGAAAGCTGAACTGATTATACTGTTAAATGACCTGTATTGCCAGTGCAGAGGAAGTCCAGGGAATTAGTCTCACAGCAAGACTCCAGAGAACATATTGGAAAATGACTGTGTTGAGGCAGAAACATGACACACACACACACACACACACACACACACACACACACACAAGACACTCACAAACAGTGAGACCTTCTGTGGTGGTGTACTAACCTAAAGTGACACAGGACTTTGTCAGGGGAGCTGTCAATGTGTTCCACTTACTCTCAGGTTGCTTTAGAGGGAATATACCATGTGCACTTCATATGAGGCCAGAAATCCCTTTACGAATTGTTGACAGTGAAAGTCTGTCAACAGTTCATGAAGGGATTTCTGGCCTCATATGAAGTGCAAAATTAATAATGGATTTCTAACAGCACTGATATTTATAAGCATTATGTAAATAAATTTGTTATTTTAATAAAATTTGAGTCTATATAAGTCTATTTTAGAAATATATTACTCTATTTTACATTCTGTGTAAACTCTAGAGACTTTTGTGTGTGAAAATCCCAGGGGATCATCAGTATCTGAAACACTCAAATCAGCCCATCTGGTACCAACAACCATGCCACGATCAAAGTCACACAGATCAGAGTTTTCTTCATTCTGCTCTTTGATATGAACATTAACTGAACCTCTTGACCTGTATCTGCATGATGTTACAGTATACATTGTGCTGCTGCCACATTATTGGTGATTGGATAACTTCATAACTGATCAGGTGTACAGGTGTTCCTAATAAAGTGGATGGTGAGTGTAGATACCTATAGACACAAAGGGTCAGTACTCAGCTGGGGACAGACAGAGATAGATTGCCACAGAAGCTCAGTGCAAACTTCACCAGAGTTGCCTACTGAAATCACAAGCACATATGGTGCATATATACATAAATTCTATGTAATTCTAATGGGAGTTTGGTTCTTACAATGCTAGCCTATATCACTGAATCTCTCTGGAGTTTATCAAGTCAAATAGAAGTTTGTGTTCATTTCATCCATTTCCACAACAACACAGCAGCACAGCACAAAAGACTATATGAATTACAATGAACTATATCTGTACAGCAGCTCATTATCTAACACAGCAATTCAGGTTTTTCTCCTAAACATTTCAGAGAGTGACAGAGACTCAATCAAACAATGTCCTGAACTCCACAACTGTCACATATAGCAGCTATTGAATTCTCTCACTTTAAATTCTCTAGCTACTGAATTCCCTAAAGCTTCCTTTCCTTTTGTGTGAATGTGTGTAGGTTATTATGATTGGTAGCATTTCTATTAAGAGATCAAGAGCATTTTGAAACCTGCTGAAAAAATTGTGCATCAAAACCCTTGAAATCTACCAAGAAAGAATGGCTTCAAAACAAGTGCCTGAAGAAAAGAGGTAGCAGGAGAGGAATACTTGAGTTCATCTGTCTTTTTGAACATTTCTTCTCATCTGAACTGATTATGTAACCTTGATTAGGAAGTGTTTCTTTCCTAATGAAGGAGTGGGTGTAATATCTAGAATCTTCTGAAGGCTATCATGTCACATTTTCAGTTAGCTAGTTGGTTTTCTTTAATTAGTCCTCCTATGAAGAAGACACTGAATAAATTTCTGTTTATATTATCTAACAGCAAAGTGTTCTCTATAGCATTGACCTAGTATCTTGACACATTATTATGATGAAAAAAAAGTTTAGATACCTGAAAGCTGTCCCCCTACACCCTAATTACACTTGAATTCAGTGGGATTGTCAACACAGCCAGCATTAGACATGAGGTCACAGAAACCATCTCTCTTTCCAGTGATAAGTGATAGTTATCTCCTTAAAAAGCATGGAAATCAAATGCAATTAAGTCTAGACTGTGCGCAGATCAATGCAGTCTATCCTCTTCCCTCAGGAGGACAATTACCACTCAGTGTATCTCTTCCCCTAAGTATTATGTGACTCACTGCTGAAAACATGATAAAGAAACAAACTCCACAAAAGTCAATTTAGCTGAAACGGGGCAAGAAGGACCACCAGTGTGGTGATAAGTCCTTTAGGTCATGCTCATGATTGAAATGGAGGCATCCTGGGAAATATTGACACACATCAGCACTCAATACAGGATTATACATGCTATGCTGTTATGCTGATTTTTATTTTTTTAACCCATCACTTGGTTGAAACGATTGGGTCATTTTATCGGGTTATTTGAACAGTGTTGTGGGGTAGTTTTTGTGTAAACTACCCTCCATCTGACTGGCTAATATAAGCTGATTCGACTGGATTGTAGAGATAATTCTCAGTCATATTCCTAGGTGACTCTAGACGCTGTCTTCCATCATGGCCCCCCTAAAACATAATCTCTCTTCTGTACGTGAAAGCTAACATAAGCAGCAGTGTAGCAGCTAACAATCCGTAAACTATCCCCAGATTTCTCCCCTTTGTTGTTCACAATTGCTTCATTTTAACCAAACCAAAGAGGCCTGCGCTTCGAAGCTTTCCACTTATCCTTTCTCAGTCTGATCTAGCTGGGTTGCCAGGTTCGCGGTTCTATGGCCAAAAATTAGACAAGGATGATGTTGAGGGTTAAAAATCATAAAGATCTCAAGTTGTCTACTACTTACCAAAATTTCCCATGGTTCATGTATGTCTTGGCTAGGAATTTCAAATCTATATATTCATGATTCTGAATCTGAAAGCAGACAACATGGCTGTAATGTATTGTAATTCTCAGGTCCTCCAACAGTAGGCTGCACAAGGTTAGCTAGTTATAGCTATAGTGATATTGCTAGGTTAATTTTATATGTATTATAGGAATGCTAATACAAGTAAATGCTGCAAGTTCAAATATATTTTAAATATGTCTGTAATAGTACAAACACAGAGCGGAGGAGGCAGTGGACAAGGATGAAATGAAGTGGTGATGAGAGAGAGCAGGTTGGAGAGGCTACAAAGACAAAGACAGAGGAAAAAAAAGCACCAGGTAGTCAAGACCATATAGCTGAAACAGCTAGAGGAAGCATTTATGTCTCACTAGCTTTAGATGACACCTTTATGATCTAATTTTAAAATGCATTTAGACCCATTTTTTCATTGTATGTAGAGAGTTAGTGTTGTTAGGTTGCAAGTTTGATATCAACATTTTTTTGTTTTGGGGAGTGATGATTATTATTTTTCCCTCACATTTCTAATAAAAACATCCTGGATGAATTGGCCAATCACATAGCAGCAGTACAATGCATAAAATCAAGCAGATACAAGTCAAGAGCTTTAGTTCACATCAAACATCAGAATGGGTAAAAAAAAAAAAAAAAAGATTGATTTCAATCACTTTGATCGCAGCATGGTTTTTGTTCCCAAATTGTCTGGTTTGAGTGTTTCAGAAACTGCTGATCTCCTGGGATTTTCACACACAATAGTCTCTAGAATTTACACAGTATGGTGTGAAAAAAACAGAAAAATCATCCAGTGAGTGGCAGAAATACACTGTTAATGTGTTTGAAGGCCTGTGGTGAAGGATTTTAGTGAGAAAGGACGGCATTAGTCATGACATAGCCTCACATAAAATTAATTTGAGAGGCTATCAAACTTGACCTGTGCATGCTACATGCTGTGTCTCAACCTTTGTACTGGAAACAAGGTTATGGTGGTGCACATGCATTTCTGTTGCATGGACATTATTCACTCCATAATCCCCCTTTCCCTCTCCAAACTTTGCAATATGTCTTACAACAGAAGTGGTCCTGTACATCATAGACACACTGCTCTTACACTTTGCCTTTGTTTTGTGGAAATTTATTAGATTTGATTCAGAATATTTGCTATATAACAAGATCTTGGTGGCCAATGAGTATTTTTAAACTAGTCCATTCTGGCCTTAAAAGTCAAACCTGGCAACCTTTTCATTAGCTGTCCTGTCTGCTGCTCCTCCTCCACTGAAAATGTTCATAGATTGAACATGGAGCAGCATGATTCCTGTCCTAATGGGCCTCTCTTAGTGCTTGTTGCAGTTCCCATTTTTGACCACTAGGTGCAATAATATAAAAAATGCTTATAATAATAATAATAATAATAATAATAATAATAATAATAATAAAAACATGTAGAAAAGGAAGCAGCATGTAGAAAAGGAAGCAAATCAAATGAACATTGGCTTATATCTGTACCTCAGAGGTAATTTCAACAAAATATAATTAAATAAAGTCTGTATGGAAGATGGGCTAAGGCTTCCCAAACAGATGTGCTGCCACTGATGTATATATAGGATGGATATATAGGATATATGTAGGATTTTTTTTTTTTTTGTTGCTAGAAATAAGAAGAAATTTGCCATTTACCAGGAAAATATACTGTCTTACATACACTTACATAAACATCAATAACAGTAGGTTTATAGACTTACCAATAATATTAGTCTTAACAGTAGGAATAACAATAACGATAATATTATTGGTCTTAAAGTGACATTCAAACAAGAATGCACAAGATCATTCATCAGGAAATACATGAACGAATGAATATAGGCAACACAGCTAAATGCATTATAGGGCACTGAATAAGACTGATCCATTTTACAGTATTTTTTACAGTAGTTTTTCCTGCTGTAGTTTTTCCTGCTGTTCCAGTCAGTGCTGTCATTGTCAGTGCTGTCAGTGCTGAGGATTTCAAAAAGCACCCTTCTGCTGTTTTATAAAAGGCTTGTGCAATATTTAAGACAAATGCATCACCAGAATACCTTCTTAGAACTGATGCTTTGTGTAAATACTGTAGATGTATGTTAAAAAAAAAACAAAAACTAATAGGCTATAAAATCAATTCATTGTGCTAATTAAGAGGGAGAGGAGGGAATCGTGCTGTCTTCCTGCCTTCAGGCTCCACTGGGAAGTTAAGCACCTGATTTCAAATGTGAGTGTGTGTGTGTGTGTTTGTGTGTGTGAGTGTGGGTGGGTGCGTGCGTGCGTGCGTGCGTGTGTGGTGGCATGTTTTTATATTTTGGTGGGGACCAACCAACCCCATGTGTGATCGTTGAAATTCTGCAAAATTACGGTCATAGTTAGGTTTAGGTGTAGGCATATCATTGACTGCATTAATATTTTTGTCAATTGAGTCTTTCTCTGTGTGTATTTATTTAACACAATTTAACACAATGTATTTAACACAATTTTGCTAGATTTCACCATTTGTACACAAAGGGGATTTCCTCTCCTTTTCCCCAAACATAAAACACTCTGGGAAAGAACTTGTTTCTTCCAAAAGCACAGCAGGACATCCTGCAATATACTATACACTCCAAAGCACTCTTACATACACACACACACACACACACACACACACATGCATACAGTTTCCTCTGAGCCAGACTAGTGTGTGCTTTGAGTATGAAATTATAATACCTTCCATATGGAGCTAGTTTGGACTACACAAGGCTGTAGGATATTAGGCAGGATCAGACCTTGTTTACTGGTGAAGCAGAGAAAGCTGGAAATGACTTTTTCCTTTCAGAACACCTTTTCTGTCAACCAATAATGTGTCATCTCTATATTTAACATTTGCATATAGTAATTCAGCATGCTTTACGTCCAATACAAATGAAGTAGCACAATCTATCTTTGACATAAGCAACATAAGCAGCTACCTATGGTGACATCTAATGAAGGTACCATTTTACTGAGCCTTTCAATTATATGCAGTATATTTTATATTGATCTGCATTGGCCCTTCCATATAAGAGGACAAGTGACCCTAACTATGCCAGCAAAATGCTTCCCAGAGCATAGAAGAAACATTGTTTTTTCCTTCTATCCTGAGGGGAGTGGTTTCTTTCAGGAATACAATGGCACAAGGGCTCAGTAAAAGCTGTATATATTTACATTTATGGCATTTCCTGTAGCAGACACCCTTATCTGGAGCGACTTACATAAGTGCTTTACTGTCTCCATCAAAAATATATCCTCATGCTAGTACAAATAGGTCAGGGTCTAAGAACACTATCAAGCTAAGCCTGCATTATAGAGAAGTTAGTACAACAAATAATAAAGCAACAAAAACAGTGCAATAAACAGTCAATATTTTTTTCTTTCATTTTATTAGTGCTCATTTAAGTTCTTATTGAAGAGGTTGGTCTTTGGTCTTTGATTAAAGACAGCCAGTGACAGCGCTGTTTGGATAGCCGTGGGAAGTTCATTCCACTACCTGAGTGCCGCCTGGGAGAGGAGTCTTGATGCATGTTTTGCTCCTTGGATATTGAGGGATGTTGGGTCAAGGGAAGAGCTGGCTTTGATTAGTGTCTACAGAGAACAACAATGAGGTGATGTGGGAGAACTTGGGGAGATGTGGGAAAACAGGTCATGCAGCCGCATTCTGGATCAGTTGCAAGGTTAGATGGCATATGGGGGATGACCTGCCAAGAACAAGTTGCAGTAGTTCAATCTTTGAGATGACAAGGGAGTGAGTGGATTCTGTGGTGAAAAATAGCCAGATCCTTCTGAGGTAGTAAAGGAGAAACCTACATGACAGATAAGGTTAGCATTATGAGGAGAGAAGGATAGTTGGCTGTCTAGTACTACCCCAAGCTTGTGTGTGTTTTCAGGGAAATACAGCAGCTCAGTCTTCCTAGGATTTAGTTTCAGGTGATGAGCTGCCATCCATGATGAGTACGCCATCCATGACAAGTCCGTCAGACATGCTGAGATCCGTGCAGTGTCTGAGTGAGGAAAAAGGATGAGTTGAGTTTTACAGCATATATCACTAGTATGCAAAAAAAAAAATGTTTGGATATAACCTTACTTAGAGAGTGGCAAAAAAGGAGATAGGAAGAGCAGATGTAGCTCAACACCTTACTAAGATACTTTATGTATTGAACTATAAGTAAGAACTTTATGTATTGAACTTTATGTATTGAACTATAAGTAAGAACTGTAAGTATTGAACTAGCTCAGGTACTACTGACACCTCCTTTGTGGCTCCCACAAAGCAGAGCACTGATACACTTCGGAGAAGATGCTCATGCAGATTTGCAGATTTGAAGTTTTGGGTTTTCCTAAGGTGTCAATTGTGGGCAGGGCTTACTCTGCTATACACTACATGAACAAAAGTATTTGGACACCTGACCATCACACCCACATGTGCTTTTTGAACATCCATTTCCAGATTTAGTCCCCATTTGCTGTTATAATATCTTCCACTCTTCTGGGAAAGCTTTCCCCTAGATTATGGAGCGTGACTGTGGAGATTTGTGTTCATTCACCCACAAGAGCATCAGTGAAGTCAGGCTCTGATGATGGGGTGAAGTCCTGGGGTGAAATCGGCGTTCCAGTTCATCGCAAAGGAGTTCAGTGGGTTTGAGGTCAGGGGTCTTTGCAGGACACTCGAGTTCTTCCTCACCAACCTTCACACACCATGTCTTCATGGAGCTCGCTTTGTGCACAGGGGCATTGTCATGCTGGAACAGGTTTGGGCCTCAAGTTCCAGTGAGGAGAAATTCTAACACTACAGCATACAAAATCATTCTTTATAATTGTGTGCTTTCAACTTTGTGGCAACAGTTTGGGGAAGAAACACGTATGGGTGTGGTGGTCAGGTGCCACAAACCTTTGGCCATATAGTGTATCTTGTATATTAGGATTGTAATGGCTAGAGAAGCATTTAGTTAGTTAGTTAGTTAGTTTCATTTGAGACTGAAATCCTTCATGTTTGTATTACCCTCTACTACCAGCATCCTCATCTACTATCCACTGTTGTCTCAATGCCAACCAGTGGTGGTAGGTGGGCTCTAGGTAGAAAGGTGTCAGAAGACACAGTACATTGCAGCTTGCTGCGTATGGGGCCGTGTAGACGCAGACCTTTCAGAGCGCCCATGCTGACCCCTGTCCACTGCTGAAAGCACCTACAGTGGGCATGTGAGCATCAGAACCGGACCATGGAGCGATGGACCTGGTGTGATGAATCACGTTTTCTTTTACATCGTGTGGATGGCCAGGTGTGTGTGTGTTGCTCACCTGGGGAAGAGATGGCACCAGGATGCACTACGGGAAGAAGGCAAGCCGGCAGAGGCAGTGTGATGCTCTGGGAAATGTTCTGCTGGGAAACATTGGGTCCTGGCATTCACGTGGATGTTACTTTGACACGTACCACCTTCCTAAACATTGTTGCAGACCAAGTACACCTCTTCATGGCAACAGTATTCCCTAATGGCAGTGGCCTCTTTCAGCAGGATAACACCAACTGGAAACTTGTTCAGGAATGGTTTGAGGAACATGACAAAGAGTTCAAGGTGTTGACCTGGCCTCCAAATTCCCCAGCTCTCAATCAGATCAAGCATCTCTGGGATGTGCTGGACAAAAAAATCTGATCCATGGAGGCCCCACCTCACAACTTACAGGACATAAAGGATCTGGTTATAACATCTTGGTGCCAGATACCACAGCACACCTTCAGAGGTCTTGTGGAGTCCATGCCTCGATGGGTCAGAGCTGTTTTGGTGGCACAAGGAGGACCTACACAATATTAGGCAGGTGGTTTTAATGTTATGGCTGATCGGTGTATAGGATTGTTATATCATAATTATGGAAGGAGTCTGGAAATTTATTTATGGCTGCTTGTGTGAATTCTAAAGCTCATTTTGATTTACCAAGACTAATTCAGATGAATAATTAGGTGCTAAAACAGGAATCATTTGATGGATAATTAAAGTGGCTCAATAAAGAAAAAATTGCTCTGCAAATGTCAAATATGACGCATGATCCTTCAAAAGGGGAGGCTTTGGCTTTTTCTTCATTGCCTTAGACAAGACAGTGTTGACAGAGCTATTTAAATTTCAGCCATAAGTAGAGAGCATGCTTATGTGCATGGTTTATTCATTTTTCTTTTTTAAGCTTAGTCGGTACTCAGGTGATGCGTAACTTTTTTTATGCAGATGTCTTTTGCAATTTTTTACAACCAAATATAATTTTTAATTACCAACTTATTAATATTTATTAACAACACAATACTTATAAGCTTTAACATGCTATCTCTAAATCTATCTATCTATCTATCTATCTATCTAAACAGAATGCAGATTTAGACGACAGATATTCTAAATGATTTTTTAAAGTAGTAAGTAGTAAATAGTTAATAGATAATACAAAAGCAGCAGCAACAACAACTTTTTTTTTATAGCAGAACAGACAAATAGATAGTTATGAAATATATATTTTAGTATTTATATTCTTAGCTTGTCTACTCTCCTCTTGTGGCATTTCAGAGAAAAGCCACATTTCAAATAGAGAGGATTATGTTCAGTCTGGGACTTGATTCTAAAGAGAGCTTTCTTGGAGAAAAAAACCTACCCTTATACCAGCTTTTCCAGCTTTTCACCAGCTTTTCACGATAACATCATAAGATAATATTGCTCACTAAGCCTGCTGTGAAAGCAGCATTAAACACAACTATTTTTTCACACTTTCAGTGGTGTGACAATGTTGTACTAGGAAATCTAATTTACAGATTCCATTTCCATTATTAAAACTGCTGTAGCTCATGTCTTTTTTCTTTTTTTTAAGAAACAGTAATATTTGTGATGGTCATCCTATTAAAGCTGTTTTTTCATATATATGCACTGTGTAAAGGCTCTCTGTGCCAAATAGTGTGACAGTGGGATGGTTCGGTTCTATTATAGTGAAGAAGAGAGATGCAAGCCAGTATAAATGTACCGTTTAGCACCAGGAACTTGCAGATGTGGTATTTAAAGCTCATAGGTGCTGCTATACCAATTTCAACCAATATGTCCTTAGTTTTGTGCTGTTCTCCATTTCTGCAAGCAATGGCATGTCATATTGGTCTCATTTACATTAATTTCCCCAGAGATGTGTTTCACATGTAAATGGGATTGTTTAAATGCACATGCTATTTGGCTCGCTTATCTTGACATGTTCTGAACACCCAGAGAGCCATAAATGTCATATCTATTTCTTATTCAGTGTCATTTAACTATCCATAATCTAAACTGTAGTAGTACATTTGCACGTATCTCTGAGATTCCAAAAATATATTTAGTTAGTCAGCTGTGAGCTGAATCATCTCTACTGTTGGTGTAGGTTATGGATGGAGAAGACTATAGTACATTGTGTATAGACTTCTTCTTCTTTTTTTTTTTTTTTTTCCATATTTCATAACCAGTGGGAACAAACTGGGAAACCCTCACAGCCTGGAGTGTGAGCTCTCACCTAACAACACTGAACCACCCGCCACATGCCTGTTGCCATGGTAATGTCTCGGATATGAGATGAAGCAAGGGAGTCTTGAGTTATGCTAATTTATCATTCTGCATGGTCCATGTCTTAAATGATTATAGGGCCATGTATTGCTGGAGGCATTACTACGTTTTTATTTATTTATTTATTTATTTATTTATTTATTTATTTATTTATTTATTACCTAATCATTGTCTGTAAAGCAATGGATATCCTTCTTCATCTGAGCAATAAAAGGCAACCAGTCAGTCATTTAGAAAAGTCAGTCATTTACTTTCCTCTTAATATATAGCTTCATAGTTAAAAAATTGAATTTGATGGCCTTTTGGGGAAAAAATATTTTCATTCACATTATTATTATTATTATTATTATTATTATTATTGTAATTTTAGTAGTTGTGATAGTAGTATTAGAACTACTTCATGGCACATTTTAACTGGCACTTTTTCACTTTCTTGCACACTTGCACAATAAGTGCAAGTGTGCCTTGTTTACACGTTTGTTTGTTTAAACTTATTGTTTGTATAGAGACATGTGTGAATGTATGTTGGGAATTTGTGTCCATCCTGATAGCAGAGGCTGATGTCTGTCCCAGCCATAGGCCCAGCAACACACTGGGTAACTTGAGATAACTGAGCATTGATAACAGGCACATCACAGACGGTTAAATGGCTGTCACTTGCAACAGGCTGTCTCTGCACTGTATGTGGGAGTTCTGCTGATAGTAACATGACACAGTTGCTGTCTTATCTCCAAATTCCAACCCTGCCTGGGTTTAACCAGGTCATATAGAAACTCATTTTAGATGGTTCCCAAAATATAATTCTATAGTTGCACATTTTAAATTTGGCCACACTGCAGAAAAATGATTTCCTAGCAAGTGAAAATAACTTGAATATGGGCAAATTTATCAAATACTTCCTATTATGAGAGTATTATAACTCAAATATAAGATTATTCAGCCTGTCTTTGGATGTTCTACTCATTTACGGCTTTTAAATTTTGTTATTGTATTGGCAAACATGATTCTTTCTAGAAAAAAATGCAGAAATTAGATATATTATCTGCCAATAGAACAAGACTATTTCAAGCTTGAAATTAGTAATTGCAAAAATGCATACATTAATTTGACTATATTCGGGATATTTGCACTTGTTAAGATGTTATTTTTGTTTTGTTATGTAAGATGTTATGTTCAATTACAGCTTAAGTACAGTTGAACAACTCACATTACTTTCATGTAATGTATTTAGGTGCACGTCTACTGTATGACAGTCAATTTTACACTGACAGTTAGTAATACATTGGTATAAGTAACATTGGTATAAGTAACAGCAAATGTTAAATTGATGTAAGTTTTACACCCTTGTGTTTTTATTAGTTACATGAAAGACCCAGGTAACAGCTGATACACAATGAGCCGTGGTCTGTTTTTTTAAACTGAATCGTTCAAATGAACCAATAACAGAAATCACTTAAAATAAAAGCCAACAGAAATGTGAAGACACCTGAAAATCAGAAATATCTTGTTTAATTCCTTGCTTCCCCTCAGCTCCTGCACCAGTTCTGTCTAGTCCATGTCCCCAAACTTGTTTCTTGTCTCTTATAATCAGTGATCTTGAATGTGAGGACTAAAATCCTACCTTTCATTAACTCGCCATTACTATTATAAAAGCAGTATGGGCAAGCCTTGTAGCTCAGGGTGTCATCATAGGCATCCATCTATTGCACATAGTAACACACTCATCGAAAGACAAATAGGGAACACCAATCGCGTTTGTTTTTTTTGCTTTCGCAAGTCAAGTGTTTCCTGCTGTGTCTCTGAATAGCAAGCATGGTAGACAGAAAAGCTGCTTGCCATTAGCCAGCTCTTTCATTTAAACCACACAAAACCTACATTTCTGTTGATCCTTTGTGTACTTTGATTGGAGTACTTTTGAATCCTTTGATTGGAAGGTGTGCTTAATCTATTGACTTCTAGTTTCTTGAAAGACATTTTGGTAAATCAGTGATCTGGAAAGAAATCCGCCTTGTTCATGTTCATTACACCCAATATTGTATTTCATGTGCACCTTCTAGATCAATAATTCTCCAGTGCATTCAAAAAAGGGGCATTTCACCAGCCAGCTATGATGACTATCAACAATAGGCTGTGTGAATCTACAGTCTAGGCTAGAAAGAACTCAGCCCCTGACACTAACACGACACTGTTAGAAATCAGCTCCTGACACTGTGTATTTTTTATTAAGACAATTTGTGGTGCTGTTGTTCTAGGTTTCGCGAAAGTAAAAAATAATCCACTTTGAGATATTTTTCAACAGCAAATAAGACAATGTTGATGTCAAAAATTGAGTCTCATTTTATGTATTTTTTCCTTCTAAGAGGAAGAGCTCAGCCCTGCTAGCCCATTTATACCAGTTGGTCTTGTTTGTAATCCCTATGCCCCTTTACACTGGGTTCTTTTATCAGGTAAAACTACCATATAGGACATATTATATGTATCCATTAATGTATAGGTGGCAGTGGATATGTACAGTGGCATATTAGTGGGTGTATCACATGCAGTAGTGATGTAGGGATATGCCACATGGTTGAGAATATCTGCCCATTCAAAATATCCTGCTAAAGCAGCCAGTAGTCAGAAGTTGGACTAGAGCTTGGACAGGGTCGTCAACTGGTGGACTGCAGTCCGGATGCAGACCCAGAATCACATTTCACCAGACCGAACTGAACACATGAAAAACATTGTTTCAGCGTACCCTATGAAAAAACTGTCTGTAGTTCAGCTACTCGAGTTTCTTTTAAACATGAAACAGCTTTGCGTCTGTAGCAGATCCTCTGCTGTACCTTATCAAATCACATACAATCACTTATGTAAATTATTTAGCTGCCTTCAGAGAGGGAAGTTTTGATGAAAACAGAGCATTTAAAGACGAATGGACAGAGACGTTTGAGTTTATTCCTGGTTCAAAACAGACGTTTCTCAGAATAGAGGTCTGCATTGGGAAAAAAAAAAGTTAGTGGTTTTTACTTTAATACAAGTGGTCAGATATGAAGCTCACAGGACAAAGAAAGGAGACATTTATTATCTTCAGTAACTGCTTTGTTCTGGTTTAAATGATGAATGTGTTTATATTTTGGGAAATAGATCCAACTATGATCATTAGAAAGTATTGTGGGCTGGATACAATGAAAAAGCAACTAACATGTTAGCTGCAGGAGCATGTGGAATTGGTTAAACTTTCTGTGGGAGTGAGTTTGATTGAGATAAAAAAAAAAATACAGTCTCACACATACACACACACACCCCTCTATTTCAGAGCCCATGCATGGTGGTAGTCAAAAGTGGCAATGTGAAACACCAGTGTGAAACAAAACCCTTCAATTGTCTTATTTATAGTATTGAACTAATCATTAATTGTTAAGCATTAAAAGGTCACCATTCAGTTGTTAGTTGCTTATCCTGACCTTTGTATGCAAGGAATTTTATGCAACTGTACTTTGACAAAGTTTAGTTGAATACCCCTGGGCTAGAGGATTATTAACACAGATATATAGAAGGTAAATGTGGTTGAGTGGACAGTAAATTCAAAATCAGCATGATTTTCAAAACCAAGATGATTGGCTAAATCAAGATCCTTTGTAATTATATATGACTTCAAAATGATTCATACGCTAATATTTATGAAAGTTTTTTAATTGTCATGAAAAGCATGCTGCCAATGGTCTGGCAACAGTTCAGGTTTGACAAAAAATTCCTAAACTTGCTGTACTACCGTGGATGTGGCAGTGGTGAGCTGAAATCATGTTGCTATGGAAACAGCCTGGATTGATAGAGAAGTAAGGGGGAGGATTTACCGCCAAATGGAGCTGAAAATATCTGGCAACCCAGACAAGTCTATAAAATACAACATGGCTTTTTAAAATGATGACAGAAATATGATGAGCAAATTTTCAGTCTAGAAAGTCCTCCCACCTGAGATGTGATTCTAAATTGTGTGTGGTTCTTTTCTTTACCTTAACCCTTGTGAAAAATGATCATGTGTCATCTAATTTGCTGTGTTGTTTTTCTTTCTACTGAATCTGCTTGAACATGTGTGTGTTCAACGCAAGAGCAAGGGGCCCACCGTGATTAAGAATAAATGGTATTTCATATGACTCTGAGAGCAGAACTTATACAGCTGCTTCACATTTCCATTTTGCACATCCAATACTTTATCCTCCTCCCAAACCCACTCTGTTTTTCCTGTTTCATCCCAATCTCAGAAATTATTTACTCGACTGTTTTAACCATTCGTATTTGTTTATAAGTTGTGCAAGCTCTTACAAAAATTTCAATATTGAAACCATTTGGGTTGGATAAGTTTTGTTTATTTGGAGATTTTAATAAAAGCTGTTGTTGTTGTTATTGTTGTTGTTGTTTTATTAGAGTCAGAAGGCTTGTACAGATCTTGTGCTTGGTTTGATGTGCTGTCTCTCCAAATATTTCAAATTAGCAGTAATTGGAGGCAGAATGGAAAACCAATCACATTTCCCAGTCTTTTTAAAATGAATAAGACTGAGCAAGAGTAATGTAATGGGTTTTAGAAAAGGCACTGCTAATAAGACAGGATTAGAGTGTCATGGAAATCATACTTGCAAGTGATTTCCAGAGATCCATGATTTTATCATGCATTAAAAATCATGCATTGTAGGTTATATGGTTACACAACCATTTTATAGCCATTAAAAGTAGCTCTTCAGTAGCTTTCGAATGACACCAGCCTGGCACCATGGTGATCTACAGTGCCCGAGAAAGAGGCAGCAGAAGTCAGGCATTTTAGCCGACTTTGGAGCTCTAACACCTCAGGCACTGGTACGGAGCTCATTATGTTTCAATCATTCATTTTCCCCAGGTCAGAGACTTTGCTTATTCAATCAAATTTTTGAGATGATGTATACATTTATTTATTTCTTTATAAAGATATGGTGAACCTGTAGTACATTTTGTTTACAATATTAAACCTCTGTTCATAGCAATTCTTGATTTATTTAGTTTAATACAGACAAAATGCACATTATTTTGCATTGTTTATGATTCAAAAATCATTTTTCTTCATAAAAAACATCATTTTTCTTCATACAAATTTTGTTCAAGATATTCTGAGAATCGAATTCAATTGAATCATGAAGCTAATATCATGTATTGAATCGAATTGTGACCAGAGTGTATTGTTACACCCCTGTTACTAATTATTTACGATGTTCAGCTGAGAAACAAAAAAGACAGCATTTGGTGCAGCAGAGGAAAACACATCAGCCATGGCACTGGAAGACAGACAGGCAGACTGTCTGCTCTAATACCTACTTATCATGCTTTAAAACCAAGCACTAGAACTCACAGACTTATTTTGAATTCAATGCATTGCATGTTCCTGTAATTTAGTGTGTTGTGAATCAACACACTAATTGTTCTAAGATTTTTTTATCCCCTTTTTTAAAAAAATAATTATAAGTTTTTTTCCATGTGGAAAATTAGCAATAGTTTTTATCTTCCACCACTGACCTGGAATCATGGCTCAAGCTACTGTCTCTGTAACCCATAATTATCTCAGTTAGCTCAGATACCCCTGAGCCCAACTCTGTTCCATGTCAGCTGAGGAAACACAGGTATCTGCCTCTTTCCTTTCACACTCAACCAATCAACTCCACTGCCCAGGCTATTTTGGGACTAATTGATGTCTGAGTCTTGAATGTGGAAAGACCTCAGAATAGATTCTCTTTTTCATGCTCTCCCCTGGAGATTCTGAGATTTGAAACAATTCTGTCTTTTTTGGACGTCCATGTTGCCACAACACAATAGGACAATTTTAAAGCTTCAGAGAGTGCCTTTGTCAATTCAGCACTGCGTGAACATCTCACAGCAACACCTCAGTTAGGAACATGAGTCATGCTTGTGCTAGTATGAAATACATATCCTACTGACAGTGGAGCAATATAAAACGGCTGTACCTGGTTGCTCCAGTCTTTATCCCTTCATCTGCACTGATCACACAACTGACAAAAGAACAACACTTTTCTTTTGATGAAATGCACAGAGTGCCTCATTTAAAAGGGTAGAAATATGAAAGCTTCAAGTTATGTACAGGTGTCATCTGAATCAGACTTTTATCACACTGTTTGCTGACTACTTTTGTGCTACATTCACATTTTGTAAAAAGTCCTTGGGTGAAAAAAATGAATACATTATATAGGTGTGCTGCTGCAATATATCCAACCAGCTCCTCTTATTTTATTTAAATAATGAGTATACACAATGCAGTGATACTTTCATAATGATGTACGATTAGATTTTATTTATATGATTTCGCATCAATACATTATTGGTAGAAATAGCTGGCTGGCTGAAATAGTATACAAAATTTTGAAAAAACAAGTACATTTCAAATTGATATTTAAGTCATAGTGTCACAAATACACAAACATGTCTCCAAGTACAACAGTAAAAATTCACAATTCTAGGAAAAATGAAAAGTGGTCAAATATAACAATGCGAATTTGCCATAATGTGTGCTGTTGCAGAAAAGAAGTGCAACATGGGAGGCTGAGATCATGACAGGTAAAAATAATTGGCTAGTTGACATAACTTACAACAATAAATTTGGCAATTCTGGCATTTTCTTAGTTATTTCATATTTATTTGTAGGTACAATTACTTAAAACTAAGCAAGAATACAAACTGTTATAGGAGCAAGCACTGAGTGTGTACAAAATAATCTGATTACTACAGATTTGTAATCCAAATAATGTATTTACAAGCACTTTAGTAATAAAAGTGATAAAAGCAAATCTCACTCAGTAATAATATTTATTTGAGTGATTTTATTTATTTATTTATTTATTTATAAAAAACATAATGCCACAAGTAAAAGTCATTAAAATAACTACTTGAGTGAGAGTAAAAAAAAAGATGTAATTATAAGACATTTTTTAAATACTCAGAGAAATTGAAGAAATCAGAATATCCTGTTTACATAAGTCAATAATCGGATCTACCTTAAACTGATAATGATCAGATTTTTAGTGTGTACGAAAAAGTTTTCACTGCAATTTCAAAATGCAAATAGATTCTGACTCATCTTTGAAGGTTTGGGGCAGTTAGCAAGGAAGGAGAAGGAGAGTGCTCACAGTTGTAACCTGGGACCAGTGATCTTCTTTCTTTCTGGGCAGTCTTGTCCAGTCCTCCTAGTCCCATCAGTCCCATCCTCCAGAGAGACACAGCCACCCAATTACCAAAGAAACAAAGCAAGCTCAAAATAACAGTAAGCGGGCGAATGATTTTCTCTGGTCCTTGTGACGTCAGACTAGCCATGGCAACTAGACTGTTCTGATGACACAACCCTGTGTCTTCAAACATTTCCTTTATTAACATCAAAGATCTGGCCTTTCCAGTCTCTAATTATGATCTGCTCTTGGCACACAGTGTAACACACTTTAACACACAAGAGGATTATGTTCATAAACAGAGGCATGCTTTCCCAATCACATAAACCTATAAATTCATAACACATACAGTATATTAAAATATATATATATAAAAAAAATCCCGAATAAGAACACATGCAGTGATGTGTTGTCTATTACAATTTGTCAACCATTTCAGCCTCTCTCTCTCTCTCTCTCTCTCTCTCTGTGGGTGTGTGTGTGTGCATGTTTTTATATCTTTGTGGGCACCAAATGTCCCCATAAGGATAGAAATATCTGACAGTTTTGACCTTGTTGGGACATTTGGCTAGTCCCCAAAGAAAACAGTTCCCACTAAAGGTTTGCTTTTGATCACACACACACACACACACACACACACACAATCCAGCAAACTGAGGAAAGGGAACAAAGACAGACACATAACATGCCTTCAGGTGATTTTCGGATAGAACACATCACTTTGTTCATATTCTTTGAAAACACGTTCCAAATGTCTCCAAAATTGCATTTGTTCCGTGGAATTTTAACAAGAAATAAAAAAATGTAAAGTAAGCCCTTTAAAACCAACATGATCTCATAATTGAGAATTCATAACAATCTGCATGAAAATTTGTATACCCTGCATCTTATGGAATGAAAATATCTTGAATAACATTAAATGTATTTAGTATTTCCTATTATGGGATTACAATAAACCAAATGTAAGATTATTAAATCTATTTCTAGACAGTTGATGCTCATTTCAAACTCATTTCTAATACATTTTGTTCATTTATATCTAGAACGAAGTAACATTATCTGCCAATAGACTAAGAAAATGTCAAACCTGAATAGGAAAAATGTCTAGTTTAATAATCTTATATTTGGTTTCTTGTAATCTTATAATAGGAAACACTAGATACATCTGACTATACTCAAAATGTTTTCATTTGCTGGTATCTTTTTTTTTTTTTTTTTTTTGCAGAGTAAAAACTTACAAAGGTTTAGTTAGGCTTAGGGACAAGGTTCATTTTTCTTGTGACTTTATTTGTATGGAATCGAATGAAATCCAACCAAAATGTGAAATCCACCATGAATTGTATTCCACAGAGCAATATTCCACAATTTCATTTATTCTCACAAGATGTATTTAGAAGAAACTACAAGATCAGTATATGGTTGCTAGCTAGTTATTCAGTTAGCTAACCAAGCAAATATATTCTACTGTAATCACTGAGCAGTTGGGTTTCCTAGGTTTATTGTGGAGAAACTCTACATTTAACATAAAAAATGTATCTTTTATGAACTAAATTGGAGATAATGCATTGGTGCTTCCAAAAAATGTCTCTTATGAATTGAATTGGAGATAATATAATGCATTTGTCTCTCCTTTTCTAACTCACATGTACAAACACACAAAAGTAAAATAAGTCAGGTAAAATATTCCTTTTTGACCAAAAAAAAGGAAAAGCTGTTAATGTTGGCAACCTGATGTATCCATTAAACACACAATAACAATGATAATTTAATTCGGAGATATTTTGGGGGTTTTGCTCCATGGAAACCAGTCTGAAGTCTTCCGGGACATTAGATTAGTCTGGGAAATGGTGATTAATTCCCTCATTTGTCCAACACACTCTCTGCTGAATCATTCACTGGAGAAGCAAAGGTCCTTTTTTTGTAAATGTGACTCTTTCCTCTGACTCAGGTTTGACTGACAGATCCTAGAGTGCAAACAGAGCCATTAAATCATGTGTGGTATCACTAATATGTGTACAGCTAGAAAAACCTCCAGAGAGAGTCTCCTCACTATTTGAACAGTGCAATTATACTCAAGCAAACAACTTCATGCAGTTCAGGTGACCAGAATATTCAATTATTAATTTTTTAGTTATGTTCATAGGTGTGCTTAAGCCTGTTTCCATGATGATAATAATGTCAGTTAATCTAGAAAAATATCTACATCATATGAGATTGTTTGGACCTGTTTCTGTCTCCTTAGTAGCAATAATTTGATTACTGTTATTCAGAGTTAATGAAAAAAGAAAAAAAAATGTTCATACAAAATCACATTAGATTCTGATGGACAACTTGGGCAACTTTTCTGTTACCATAGGGTTGACTCTCAGATTTTCTACATCTCTTTTATTTTCATGATGTGGTAAGACTATTTTGTTGGTGTAATGCTTGCTAATTCAGTTGGGTGCAGTTGCTATGTATATTCAGACTGGAAAAGAAGGTATGGGTATAAACAACACAACAGGGGGTATGACATTCGAATTCTGTCTTCGCAATGAGATTTTCATTCCCGCTTTGTCCCGAAATTGCGCATGTGTTACTGCCTTAGAGTAAACGCACTGCAAAGAGACACATCTTAGCAAGTGAAAATATCTTCAATATAGTGAAATGTATTAGTATTTAGTATTAGTATCTAGGATTTCTTATTATAAGATTGTAATAAACCAAATATAAGATTATTAATCCTATTTCTAGACTTTTGTTTCACTAATTTCAAGATTTAAATTTTCTTAGTTAATTTTGTTTCTTTCTATAAATAATTGTTTAATATTAACAAAATTATCTGCCAATGGAACAATAATATTTCAAGCTTGAAATTGGTAGAAATGCCTAGAAATAGGTTTCATACCTTTATATTTGGTTTACTGGAATCTTATCATAGAAAATATTCTATCATTTTTTGTCTATATTCAAGATATTTTCACTTGATAAGATGATCTACTTTATACAGACCACTTTTGCTCTTTTTCCACTCTATTATAACATAAATAGTCTACTTCACTCAGCTACTAACTAACCAAATGAATGACTTTACATTTTGATCTCCAGGTTTTTTTTTTTTTTTAGATCAGCTTTTTGCACATTTCACTTTATATGCAGAGGTCCTATATTGCAGTTTATAAAAGTGTGTATTGAGGTAGTCCTGCATGAAGGATTCTAATATCTTGCTGTGGTGAAAAAATGACAACCTGATATTTTAAAATGCAAAGTTTTTAAGTTTTAAAATGCAAAGGATTTAAAATAGTGCAAATTGTTGCATATTGAATAGATACTGCTCAGTTCAACAGGAATAATTCATCCGAGGAGATGTGCTATGAATCACAGCATAGGTCAGGCCAACCATGTATCCAGACTACCAGGTGGATTACATTTAACTTGAGCAGACAAAACAAAACCATTCTCCTCTGTGATTTGTAGGCCAGCACTGCTCTTTAGCAACCTGCGCTCCTGCCAACACAAGCCATAATATAATTCCTTTTTCATATTTTCACATGGAAGATTCCTCTCATTGCTCACAGTGATTTTTTTTTCTCTCTTTCCAAAATGATATGGTACAAATCCCTTCTCTGGGCAAAGTGGGCAATAAATTTCACATCAATGTCAATTCTCTTATTTAAACAAAGCCACAGATAGAGAACAGGGATAGATTGATTGGAGAAATGGTCAGAGAATATAATGAGGTCTCCAGATCCCAAAGATCACCACAGTCTGGCAGAAAGTGGTCAGTTTCTCCACTCCCCTAAAGGCCTCTAAAAGAGTATAATTAATTATTCTCTGCAACTGTGAATATATATTAAACAGAATACATCTGTTTGATTGATAAGTTATACAGTCATGAAACGTTCTCTTACTGCTAAGCATTACCAAGCTCCTGATGTTTTACCAGGCCTAAAATATGCTGTAGTCTCTCTCTCTCTCTCTCTCTCTCTCTCTCACACACACACACACACACACATGCACACACAGAATAAATCTGTATTAGGAGAACATTGAAAGGTCTTGCATTATATTGCATGGCTAAGTACTACCCTTGTGGGTAGTGTTGCTGTCCCTGGTTCGATCCTGAGCTCAGGTTACTGTCTGTGTTTAGTTCCTGTGCATGTTCTCTCCATGTGCATGTGGGTTTCCTCTGGGTTCTCTGGTTTCTCTCCCAAAACACGATGCTAGGTGAATTAATTATTCTAGATTACTCTAGAAGTGAATACGTGTGTGAATCCAGATCCACTGTGATCCTGACCATGATAAAGCGCTTACTGAAGATGAATGAATAAAAAAGTATATTTAAATAGTGCTGAAATAGTTCTATGCTTATGTTATTTTTGCACCACTTTTTTAAACTGAATAACTACTAATGTGATTTCTGAAGCATCACACAGCAAATACATGCTTACCATAACAAGTCATACACTGCATTCATTTGTTTTACATGAAAGTAATTCCTGTAATACTATATGATTACTAGATTCCAACACATCAATGTACTTACTATGATCTATATAATGGGCCTATAATGTTATACTTCCACATACAGAATGACCATTAGTTGAAAACTGAAAGATTGAAAATCGTGTTGCTTTGTTAAGACCGGGGGGTCAGTTTACTGGGAAATTATACTTCAGCAAAAGTATAGATGTTGCGTCAAAATTCTACTCAATTAAAATTATCCAGACAAAAATGTACTCAAGTGAAAGTAAATAAGTTGCTACTTTTAAATGTACTCTAGTATTAAAAAGTAAAAATTAAATGTTTTTAACTGAGGAAATTAACTTAATGTCATGTTTACATGTGAAAAGTAACTTTTATTACTTATATAAAACTGTTAGAAGATGAGTTTTGTTCTATAGCAGCTGCATAATTTTGCCCAAAAACATCATTTAATTTCTGTAAGTTTGCAATATTTACCATTAACTAGAGTTTGACTCACTGCCTAGTTTATTATGTTAGCTACTGGAATCAGAGCTAGTCTAACCTGGCATGAGCAAACAAAACATGATTAATTAGCCAATTATAGCCAGTTAATGTTAGCACATTAGCTGAACTTAGCTCAACATGCTGTTTCAAATTAGATGAAGTGAGGTAAATACTGCTCATTTTATACAAATCTTTGGTTACTCCAGGATACTGAAAAATTTTGCTGAGGTAGGGCCAGGGCCGCTCATCCTAAAGTTTCACACTGCAGTGGTGGATTTTCCATATCAAATACACACAGATAGCTCACTAACTACACTAATTACATTATGTGGCATATGAGAAAGTCAGTGCAGATGATGAATTGGCACAATTATTGATTGTTTTTTTCTATGCTGATGAACGTTATTGGATGCTAAACTGAGTCCATTGTAATGATGTATAGCATACAGTCAATGGACATGTGAAAGAAGAAGAGACCTTGGTGAATTGTAAGAAGTACTTTGAAGGTCTAAATAAAAATTTAAGGCAAAAAAGGAAGTTTTTTTTTCTTGGAAATGTAATTAAGTAAGAATATTCAATTTCAATAATACTCAAGCAAAGTATAAATATGCCAAACTAATCCTTAAGTACAGTAATGAAGTACAATTATTCCAGCATTGCTCACTCCTGCTTAAGAAAATAAATAATGAAGAGGAAATTTCATCATTTCATGATCAATTTCAAGGAATTAGATTCATTTTTATTTTTTTTATCCTTTCATTCTTGTTGCTGCTATTTAGCTTAATTTTTTCCATTACTTATGTGACATGTGATCTAAAAAATCTTATATATTCAACATTCTGTGTTTTTTTTTAGGTCACATGACACACAGTTAAACCTAATCCCAAATTGCTTCATATTCACTACTTACAATTGATATAAAAAGTCTACAGACTCCTGTTAAAATGGCAGGTTTTTGTGAAGTAAAAGAATGACAGAGCTTTTCTCACCTTTAATGTGCAATTACAAAGTATACAAATAAAAAAATCAGAAACTTATTAGGGGAAAAAAAACCCAATAACCTAGTTGCACAAGTATGCACACCGATAAATACTTTGTTGAAGCACCTTTTGATTATATTACATCATTCAGTCTTTTTAGTTAAGAGTCTATCAGAGTGGCACATTTTGACTTGGCAATATTTTCCCACTCATTCTTGCAAAACTTTCTAGATCCATCAAATTGTAAGAGCATCTCCTGTGCACAGCCTGCTTCAGGTCACCCCACAGATTTTTAGCTGGATTCAGGTCTGGGCTCTGGTTAGACCATTCAAAAACAATGATCTTTTTTGTTAAGCCTTTCCTTTTTGGATTTGGATGTATGCTTTGGGTCGCTGTCATGCTGAAATGTGAAATTCCTTTTATTCTTCAGCTTACTAGCAGACACCTGAAGGTTTTGCACTAAAATTGACTGGTATTTGTAGCTATACATGATTCCCTCCACCTTGATAAAAGCCCCAGTTCTGGCAGAAGAAAAGCAGCCCTAAAGCATGATGCTGCCACCACCATGCTTCACCATGGGTATGGTGGGCTTTTGGTGATGGGCTTTTTTTTGCACCAAACATGTTTTTTTTGGCGAGGAAGGGTTTCTGTCTAGCCGCCCTACCCCATAGCCCAGATGTGAAGAATATGAGACATTGGTGTCACATGCAGAGAGTAATCAGTACTTGTCAGATATTCCTACAGCTCCATTAATGTTGCTGTAGGTCTCTTGGCAGCCTCTCTGGTAAGTTTTTGTCTTGTCCTTTTATAAATTTTGGAGGGACGTCCTGTTCTTGGTAATATCACTGTGGTGCTCCATTTTTCTGGTGGCTCCATTTTTCTATGGCTTTGTTCAGCATGATATATCCCCAGTTATAAAAGGGTGTGCACATTTATGCAACCAGGTTATTGTAACTTTTTTATTTTTCCTTAAAATGTTTTTGATCGTTTTTCACTTAATTTTTATATTTTGTAATTTCACATTGAGGGTGGGAAAAGTTCTGACATAATTTATCTTGGTTTAATTTTTTAAATTTTTAAATTTTTAATTTTTTTAATCACAAAACTTGCCATTTTAATGGGGGTGTGTAGACTTTTTAGATCCACTTTATGCTTACTAGGGTTTAATATAATGGCATTCTAGACCCTGTATAGTGCACTGTGTAAGTATACTTTCTGAAAGTATAATTTTTCCATAAAATAAGCACATCTGATATTTTTGGGGTAATACCTTATTAACAGTAGAGTTCAAAGGTCTTAAATAAGCCATTTCTGACCTGTCACATAAACCTATATCAAAATGTAGACGAATTATTTCAACTGGCATCAGCTGTCATAACGATTTCAATTTTAATGTCAAGTCGACTTAACACTTGAGTCAGTCATCACAGATTTTTGTTGACATGTTTTAATGACACTTTTTCAGGCTTACTCATGTTAAAAGATCATGACAGCATGTCAGAGTCACATAACAGTGATACAGTGACATGTCAAACATCACAACCCAACTCACTGTAACTCAGGGTCATAGAAGTTAACATAGCTCTGTCACACCATTGTTGTAAGTTTTAATAAACATAATTCTAAATAATAAACCTAAAATCACTTTCTTTAAGGATGTACAGATAATATACATTACTATCATGAAAATGGCACAGATTTTCATAAAAATCTTAAACACAGATAATAAAAGCTCACTTTTCTTAATGATAATATGCATAGTTTTTTTTAATGACTGTGTGATAGATTTGCCATGTATTCATATAAATGATAGCTTTTAGTGAAAGATAATCTTATAATTGTGACCTACCACAGAAAATAACACTCCTTAAAATCCAGCATAATAACACTCCTTAAAATCCAGCATAAGATCAACACACAGTACTTGCTTCTTTTTCCTTTAATTTCTTTTTTTTATATATCTCCACAATGGATGCTTTACATCTGATTTTCTATTTTGAGGCAGAAACATAACATAACTGGACTGGATTCACATTTAGATTTCGAGTCACACTTCTTTTTTATACTGTTTCACACTTTTACAGACTGACAGAGCAGCAGGGTATTGGAGTGGTGGAACAGTGGGATTCTGGGTCCTAATGTGAGGAAAGACTTCAAAAATCCTGAAATCCATTGTTTGTACTAGTTTACAATTTTAGGTTTTCTCTGTAAATATAGTAATAAATAGACTAATATTGGCTAAATAGGTAAATAGGTTGAGAAATAACCATTTGCCTCTGGAGGTGTATCCCCTGTCCTGAAAGGAGCAAATGGTTTAGTCTGCACAAAGGAACAAACATAGTCCTTGTGTAATCATGCTTTTGCTAAAGACAAAAATCAGTGTCACAAAAGAAAACTGAAAGAATCCAAAATGAGTAACCAATTAAGCTAATTAACCTCTTGAGCATTTAAGTAGTTAAGTAGATTCTTTCTGAGAAAGGAGAACTAACGAATGGTTTAAGAGTACTTCTCTACATTAGACAAGTCTGACTTAAGCAGATGGCTATGGGACATAGCAGATTGTTCTGAGAGAAAAACATTTAAGTAAGAACAAAGAGAAATGAGCATAATACTGTGTTGAGGAGTGGTTATGAAAGACACTGAACTGAGGGTCAGGTTAAGAAATGCTAGTCAAATTACACATGGCATGTTCATGGGGAAAACTATGAGAAGAGGGCTTTGGACCGGAAATAAAAAAAACAAACACACGAGTGTACTGTATGTGCACAGAGTGGGCAACAGAACAAAACAGAACAAGATATGAGAACAAACTAGACCCAGATGCAGAAGGATTTTGAGATTGAAATTTCAGTTTGTACAATCATTACATATAATTCTTAAGAGTACATCTGCAACTACAACATAGTCTACAACTCAAATGTGATATTAGTGGAAGTTATTAGAGGAGTTTTAGCTGCATTTGCATTTGTGCGCATTTGGTCCTCCTCATTATGAATAATAATAATTCGTAGCTTTGTGTTATTTCCACTCAGTGGTAATTTTGAAGATGAACAGTATGACCTACATTTACTTGGAGAGGTATGAGAGAGAACAGCAATACCCAGATAAGAGGTTTGAACTCTTTCTCTAAGGAAGCTCTTTCTCTGAGCTTTTTTTCTAAGGAAGAGGGATCTTGCTTTAGCAATCTCTCTCCAGACCCAAGTGCTTTAAAGAAATAGGATGCCATTTCAAAAGCCTGGTTTGTAAATATTTATACAGCACCGCAATGCATCCCACTTTTATTGTATTTACATAATTTGGAAAAAAGTTAGACCTTTTCCCCCACAGTCATTTTCTGCAGCAAAAATGGAAATGCTGCAACAATCAAAGAAAACATGATTTAACCAAGGCTATGGATTCAACTCATATTAAAATACCCAGTGTTGAAAGAGTAAGTAAGTCTAGCTTGATGCTGTCAAAATTAGACTCAACTCTAGAATTATTGGCACCTTTAAGAGAAAATGGTTGTATAAAATACACGTAACACAAACCATTGAAAAAGTTCCTTTTTCAAAATAATTATAGCATCCAACACAAAAGAAACAGATGGTTGTTTGTTGCTACACGACCCAGGCTATAAAAAATAGATTAAAATCTATAGTAATAAAAATAAAATAAGCTGGATTTTCTTTTTTTTTGCCATAGGATTGTGTTGTGGTTTGGTTGCTTTTTTGGCCTTGTGATAGCTTAAAAGGAAAAGGCCCCAAACTCATTGTTAAATATGGTGACCTCATAAATACAACAAAATCAACAGAGAAATGGTTTTAGGTTGCAGTCTGCGTATTTAAACCTTACTGAAAACATGTAGGCTGAACTGAAAAGGGTCCACATGCACAAGCCTAAGAATATATAACAGAGCTTGAAATGCTATGCAGTACTGTGCAAAAGTCTTAGGCACCCTTTAACTTTGTTATAGATTTTTATTTTATGACTTCTACATTATTGATTCAGTACAAAAACATTTTAGATTCCAAACGTTAGTTTTCCAGCACAAAATTAAATGTTACAGAAAAATGTTTGTATGTCAGTAAAGAAAGCAGCAGATTCCATAAGAGACACTTTTCAGATAAAAAACATAATGAAGGCTGCTGGGTTTCGCTGCAGAAATAAGAAGCGAGTCGACAGTCAAAGTCTAAAGAAAAACTGTGGCTGCTTCTGCAAGATGCTCAGTAACACTTACAGCTCATTTCCTTATAAAACTGCACACCTTGTACCTGAAACTATTATTTAAAAAAAAAAAAAAAAAGCGAAGGATCATCACACCAAATATTGACTTTGTTTCACTTATTACTGTTTACTGCTCTTTATTGTTTTTTTTAAATGTAGAAACATTTAGTTTCATTATTTTTGAAGGCGTCTTTGCTCTACGGCATTTCTTTCATGTGCCTAAGACTTTTGCACAGTACTGCACATGGACAGGTCATCCAAAATCCGTTAACAAGTGATTACAAACTTGGTAGATATTACAGGAAGTGGCTCAGTGCTGCTATTCTCTTCAGGGCTGATTTAATGAAATATTGACTGTAAGGTAGCCAATAAGTAAATAATAAAACATGCAGTTAGGAAAATAATCCACGACAATGTGGTGGTGTGATACGGCTCAATGCGAAGGTCTGATGTGTTTTATTCCCATTATACCACAGCGATTTGCCAATGATTACTATTTTTTTATTTATTAGTATACAACACATGATGCTTTTTACTTTATATTTTTAGCTACATGTTTTTTATAGTTATATTTAATGTTGTGTAATGTCCATCAGACAAGTTACATTATTACAGTCTCTCCCTCACCAGCCTCTCTTTTTTTTTTTTTACTTTACTGAAGTTAATGAGACAAAAAAAAAACAAAAAAAAAAAACGCAACTTGTCTTGTTACTGAGAACACTTTCTTCTGATAGAAAACTTACTGACTTTTACAAAATATTATATAAACATTTCCTTACAGAAGACATCACCATATACATTTTTCTTCGTTAAATAACAGCACATTTTTATCTGTTTATTATTAGCATGAGATTAGATGTCAGCCCTAGAAGTCCCTGTGAATGAATTGTTACTGTAGAAACAACAAAAAAATTAGATTGAGTGCATCAATATAAACTTCTCATTTGAATTAAAGCTGGTACTATTTTCAGAGCTGCTGTGTAAAAAAAATGAATCACCTTTTGACCAGTTAGATATGGGATTTCAAAAGCACTGTGCTATAATTCTGAATTAATTTAAAGGATGTAATTATGTACTGTGATTCCCTAACTCAGGCTTGGTCACATGACAGATGGTTTAAAAATAAGCTTGCTAAAGAGTTCAACAAGAAACATGCAAAACAGGATGTGTGCCATCATTTCAGTAGTTAATGCTTTTGTACAAAGCAGTTTCCATTAATTAGCACCAAATACTATTATCTGTACTCTTACTGCATCTACAGTCCTCACTGAGTGACCTGGGAAATAATGGCAATGCTGGATGTATCCTACCATCTCTCATGGTGTTGGCTAACATCTGGCATGGTCGCTCTGAATTTCTAGTCATTTTTAGTCATTTTTGCTGTTAAATCAGTTTTATAATACAAGTGTATAATGCTAGTGATTTTTATGGGTTCAAATCAGGAAAAAAGAAAACTTCATACTTTTTTTTTTTTTTGCCACAGCTGATATTGCCTGGTAGTCAGTGCAATGCTAGACAATCTGTCTTCCAAACTTGCTCAGCTGTGTGTGTTCAGCTATGACACTGTGTGTGTGGTAGCTTGAAGAGAGGCCAAAGCTTATTATTTATTTTGTTACTTGAGTAAAGAAAGTCTACTGTAGTGCTAGAGCTAGAATTGCTATCAAAAGAATAGTGGGGTTCTGAATTGTCTATCTGTGTGTGTGTGTGTGTGTGTGTGTGTGTATGCATGTTTTTACATCTTAACGGGGACCAAATGTCCACACACACAGAGATGGGAATATCCGATTGTTTTGAACTTGTGGGGACATTTAATTTGAACAAAAAAAAGCTTTTATTTAAAAATCCTAAAAGATCTGAAAAGTTTATTTTGGATACTGAGGTTAGGTTTAGGGTTAAATTTAGATGCAGCAGGGGATTAATTATCTGCATTAACAGTTATGTCAATAGAAGGTCCTCACAAGGGTAGTGAGAAAAACGTGTGTGCAAAGCCTTCGAGAAATTGTTGTCTAATGGTTTGCACACACAGACACACACACACACCATAACGCACACTGGCGCACACTTAGTCCTTA
>NC_069718.1:23611381-23693881 GCF_027358585.1 Pangasianodon hypophthalmus | reverse complement strand
CTTGATGCTTATTGTATTTTTTTCCCCACTCAGTACTAATTATAGCTTTACTAGATTTGTAAACGGGCCTTCAGGAAAGCTTCACTGAGTGGGGATCCAAAATGATAATATCAGAATAAGTCTAGAAAAAAAATTAAAAAGCTCAGTAAAACTTCAAGATAACTTGCAAAATGTAAAGGTAATAAATTATTTTTAAAAAATAGAAGGAAAGAAGTATAGAAGAAAAACATATACATACTTTCTATAATTATTTCACTCTAAAAAAAAAAAAAGGTTAAATCTCTGCTTAAGTGTTCTTTGTTTGTCCATCAGGGAATCCTTAATTTTTTTTTTTTTAGAGCCCTACAACTGAGTGTTTCCCAGGTGTAGGGTTTTGCATAACATTTAAAGTATTTTATATGAAGTATGGGACATTTGAAGTGTTTTATTAGTTTTATGAGCAAGAAGGGGGAAGAGAAAAAAACACAACCAATAAAAGTGAAATGCCATCTCTCTAGCAGATGGTTTCCACATCCATCGTTTGAATTGGCTCAGTTCTTTGGAATACTCCAGCGATTGCAGTTTTTCAGCCAGAGCACTGTGAGTCCAGTTGGACTGCGAGGCTAAATTTCCAGACAAATATTCCAAAGAGCAGAGTGTGTTCTGCCCTGCTGGGTGTGATCACACAAGTGCACTGGATGATTTCCCTCGTGCTTTCATCTCAGATGGCTGAAGAGCCTTTCTGACTGCCGTATAATGTATTCTACTTTAATTGTTCTGCTTGTGGACCTGCTGCGTTCTCCTCGGTGCTCTGTCAGTGCTCCTGAAAGCGTGGGTGGAACCCACTCATCAACTGCATCACTCACCCTCCTAATTTGACACTGTGAAGGGTGAGACATAAAGAAAAGTTTAGCACTAGTCATTAATTGATCAACTACATTTTAAGGGTACATATTCATTCTCCAGTTTTATAGACGATGCTTGCTTCAGATAATTGAATAAATCTCAGTCCAGAGGAGCCATTGTTATTCCACAGGCCTATAATTATGACCTTAATTATTACATACTGTGCATGCAGTACAGGAATTCACAGATCACCCTGAATTATTCATAGCATATTGTTATATTTCTATGGAACACGTGCTAGTTGAAGTGCTGAGCATAATTTCATGGCTCCAAATCAACCTCACTGAATGATAGATTCATATTTAAAACAACATTTTTCATTGTTCATACTTTCATTGTTCCAAAAAATAACAACCTATATTTTATTGAACGAATGTTATATTTGAATGTGAATATTATATTTATTTTTATTGCTAACAGTTACCTTTATTGAAACATATAAGTACTTCAAATTTCATTGGGTAGAGAGGAAAGCATGTGACAATTTCTTTAAAAGGTTTTTTTGTTTGTTTGTTTACTGTATATGATGTTTTTTTATTTTAAATACTTTCAATTTGTAACCTTTCATGTGTCATTTGTAAAAGGTGAAATATTATTGAAGATTATGGGTTGTTTGTTTCTAATTATTTTCTTTGTGACCATTTCCTGCACTGATTGTATGGAGTGGGAATGCATTACCATCATCCACTTATCTCTCCATTTCCTTCTAAAAGCAGTATTTATGCAGAAAGATTGCATTACTGTAAACCCCCTACTGGTTTAGGAGTTATGGTAGCTTTTAGAGTTGCTAATTGTTTCCTGTCAGTAATTTTCTTGCCACACTGATCTCAGTTCTGTTTATCGGTGGAAGAAATCAAATGAATTGGACAGTCAGACAGCATGACATTTTGACTACTGGACTGATATTACATCAGTTTAACAGTGGAAAAACTCTGGCATAGCAACCCCAATGTGACTGTTGCCTCTCTAATCAGTCTGTCTGTGGAAGTTTTCCAGACAAAATGGAAGCACATCCTTTCTGGTTATTTACATTTAGACTGCTCCTTTGGGCTATTATCTCAGATTGATATCAACATTTAATTCAGTGGAACAGATGTACGCTATGTTTATGCTTCGGGCATATCATAACTATCTTGTGACGCTTTTTATTCACAGTATCGGATTATGAAGAGGGCTTTAGTACAGTATTAAATTAATGACACGACTAGACATCTAACATGTTTTTCTATGAAAATGGCCTGACACCATAGAAGCAGTTTCTTTCATAGCATGCAAACATATTTTAAACTAATAATATATGCCTATGCAGAACTATAACTTCTATGAAGCACAGAGCTGAATATGAAACTGGCTCTAGTCTCAGCTTAATGGATTGATAATTATAGTAACTGTTAATTATAACTTATCCTAGGCTGATTCTCATTCTCAGGAGCATCCATGCATTTATCAGTTATCAGGGTTGTGCATCAATATACTGACTCATTACTGAATTAGATTAACAGTATGTGCACATGAAAATCTATTTTTTAATAGATTTTTATTGGCAGAATAAATAAATTATGACAGCTGTCATATTTACTGCTAAAGTAAATATGATTGTATATCTACATAAGCCAACATACTATCAACATGGGCCAGGGCTACAAATCCACAAAGTTTATTTAAAATGTACAGATTGTACAGAGCCCTCCAGAATTATTGACAGCCTTCATTAAAGTGAGCAAAAATTATTGTATAAACAATAGGAGATTTATGTAATTATCTTTAGTCTACTTTTTAACAATTGTATTGTCTCTAAAGTGTGTGTGCCAAAATTATTGCCTTTAATTATATCATTATATCACAGGGATATAAAATCCCTTTGTCATCCATTACCAAAGGAAAAGCCAATGAACTTTCAACACAAATAAGACAGATGGTTGTTGACCCACACAAATCAGGTAATCAATTTAAAACATACATGAGCAGTTAAAATGCTGTTAATCACAATTAGGGTCATAACAAAAGGTTTCACATGGGAATTTACCAGGCATTGGAGCCATGAGCACACTATTCCCCTCCCATAATGAGGAGGATGTTGAAGGAGAGAAAAACAAGACTAATTAAAGCTGCAAGCAACATTTTCGGGGGCCAAGAACCCAGACTCCGTGAGCCGCACATTCACAGACGCACTACAGTTGTTGCTTAAGCAATCACAGGAAAGCAGAGACATAACTTTCGGCAAAGGGATTCAAAAGTGATTTGTAGTTTCACTCATGATGTGTAAGTTTTGACCACGGACAGTGGTGGAATTCTCTGACTGTAGGGGGAAAGATCTAGATGAACAAATGGGGCAGCATGGTGGCATTGCTGCTGCAGCTGCCACTACTGCTGTGACCTGTGCAGTTGTCTGTTGCTACTTTGGTCTTGATTGCTACTGCTCTGACCTAAAAATATGACAGCTGTCATTTGTTTATTCTGCCAGTAAAAAAAAAAAAATTGATGTGCACATATTGTTAATCCAATTCAGTAATGAGTCAGTATATTGATGCACAACCCTGATAACTGATAAATGCAAGGATGCTGCTGAGAATGAGAATTTTTTTTTTTTTTGCAATTTAAAAACATCTATGGTATTTATATTTTTCTCTTCAGTCTGGGCCTTTTTTTCACCACTTTGTGCAAGTTTAGACAAGCCTCAATATGATGTGAGCCAAATTTGGTGAAGATTGGACAAAATTTGGAGGATGAGTAGCAAAAATAGCATTTACATGTAAGCATTTTTGGCATGTTGTTGTTAGTTTTGACCAGGAGCTAATGCATGCTGGCATGAAATCTGTTGCATAGTCTCAGGTCATGGTCCGGAAGATGCCTACAAAGTTTTGTGTCAGTGCATAAAGTTGTTGCTGAGATACAGCCTCACTTCCTGTTTGGCGGCTTTGCTGTCAGATTCGTTGGACAATTATGGACAAACCATTTGGATTAATTAAAATTCTTTTGATGATTGGACAAAAATTGTAGGAGGAGTAGTGAAAAACAAATTTTTGACAAAATCCAAGCTTTTAAATTTTGGACACATGATTCAGACATGATTCATGTGTAAATTTTGGACACATTTGATCAGATTGTTCCTTATTTTCACAACTTTTTACCATATTAGTGCAATGAGGTGCCATAGACACCCTAGCCAGAAGAAGAAGAAGAAGAAGAAGAAGAAGAAGAAGCAAAGGTAGAATAACAATAGCGTGTCTATACACCTTTGGTGCTTGGCCCCTAAAGATGGCTGTTTTAGAATTGCACAGATTAGATGATTCTTGTGGTTGTCAATTTTCAAAATAAGAACAAGCTATTTGGAAGCATTATAAGAAAGAAGTCCTTCCTGAGGGGTTCCATCTCACAAGTTGAACCCACTAATGAACACATGCTACACTGGAATTACATTTGGCATCACGTGTTGGGGTCAGATGAGACCAAAATCAAACTTTTTGATCAGCATCTTTAGTGAAATAGTGGGACTGCATACAAGGAAAAGCACCTGATACACGCAGTAAAATGTGGAGATGGATCAGTGATGCTAAGGGCTCTTTTGTGTCTGGTGGTTCAAGGGCTCTAGTGATTGACAGCATCAATTGAATGATATTTCAGCCCAAAACCTGGTTGCCTCTGCCAGGAGGTCCAGACCTGAGACAAACATACCTGTGAATCAACACAGAAATGATTAACGAAACACAAAAATCCCTACTGCAACCCTGTGGTCTGAAATGAAGAGGGAAGTTCACTTGCCCAAACATAAGAATATAAAGGAGCTTAAAATTTTCTGCATGGAGGAGTGATCCAAGCTCTAATGTTCTGCATTAGACATTGCAGGAAGACTCAGTGCTGTTATTTTCTCCAGGGCAGGCTTCACTGAATATTCATTTTAAGGGTGTGGATCATTTTGAAAACAGTGTTTTGTAGGAAGTAAAACAAAACAAAAAACTTTTTTTGTTTGAAAAAAAAAAAAAAACATGTTTAAGGGTCATTGGCATATAAGAATAAAATTATGTGAATTTAGCACTTTCATCAACTAATTCATCAATTAATTGGGTATGGTCTTTGAAATGATCATGTGGTACAAATGTGATTTTCCCTCCAAATAATATATTTACTTGATATGCTTAAGATTTTGGCAAAGTATTACAAGTGCAGTAATAACTGTAAAAATACGTGCATGCATTATTTATGAAATTCTAGTCATGAACTTATATTTATGTGCACTGCCTCCCTATTCATACCCCTTACAGGTCTGGTTTATTTAACCCATAAAACTGTTTGAAATATATAAGAGTAGCATCCACTTGTGCATACTGTATCAGTGATTTAGTGAAATTTTAATATAGTTATTGCAATTATTGGTTACACCACATGAGGGGGTGGGGTGGGGGGGGAGGGGGGTGTCACCAAATGATGAGAAAAACAAGCATGGTAAAAAAAAAAAAAAAAAAAAGATCAATACACATTAAATTTCCAGCAAACAGAATAAACCGGGTCTGAAATCTCACAAACATTTCATAAACCATTACCATCAAACATTCTTTCAAAATGTTTTATAAAAATACAATGCATGTTAAGAAAGCTTTGTACACTCCATGGATGGAGGTATAAAATCTAACATGGCTGTAGGCCATCTTTTTTTTCTGGCTTTTTCTCTCAACTTGTGGTTGCATCATCCATTTCTTTCTCCCTGTCTATCTTTGGTAGGTCACTTGAAGATTACATATGTACTCTTTCCCAGGTCCTCACTGATAGCTAAAACAGTGAAGCATACAAAACTAAATAGCTTACAATATAGTGACATAAATTTGATTTTATGTAGCCAATTTTAAATGCATGATTTGATAGGTAAGAACAGAAGAAGGTTAAAGCGCCCATGTCACAGAAAACCAAATTCATCTTGCTTTTTTTGAAATAACATTTAGATGTATTATGCAAACATTGTCACATTTTCTTTCAGCCCAATCCATACAAGCCATATATGGAAACTAACCTGCAAAAAGGTCCTTAAAATATTCATAGTAGTAAGTGATTTTGAAATATCACTTCTATTAAGTCCATAGCAGTTTAGACCCATTTACATTGAAGTGAAGGTTTAATCCTAGACTTTTTTTTATATGAAGACCCATACAGGAAAGCCTAATTAAATTCAACTGATTAAAAATACAATAGGTCAGTGTTAATATCATATGTTGGTAAGAGTTTTCTTATTTCACTTACTTCAAACTGTTTTATTTTTCTAGCAAGATAATCAGCTCTTCCCTTAGGGTCAGAGTTAACCCACTGCCTGTCGTATGTAGGTTTTTTTTTTGGTTTTTGCTAATTAGTTGCATCTAGAAAACAGGTTGTAATAGGTAAATAAATATGTTTTCTCATGAAATTGCACAAAATAGAAACAAAATATTCATCCTCAAATATCAATTGAAACTACAGGAAAACCCTGTTGAAAAATATGTTCCAAACTAAATTGTAATAAAGAACTGTATGTACTTTATATAAATCATGATCTGAGTATAAAGGACAGAAAGAACCACTGAAAATCATATCACACGCAGATGCACAACATGATTTCTGGTTGCACCATGTGATATTTTAAAGTTCACTCAAATTTAACAGGCACCACCAAAGAATTGACCGCTGAAGCAAAACCAGACTTCATCCCATCAAAGTATGTTATAAAATATATAATAAAAATATAAATGTAATTTAATTTTCACTGTTTTCTTGATGCCATCATATGAGAGCCACATATGGCAACTATAGAGCAATACTTACAAAATCTAAAATGTTCTAAATGTTTCCAAGGATAATTGGCATGGTGATCTATCATGTCAGTTTTTTGTCATTGAATTCAATATAAAAGTTTCAAAATGGGCTTTTTATGATGGTTGCACCAAATGATGTTTTGTAAAATGCACAACCTTGGACAACTTTTTTAGTATCGTATGAAAGAGTGCTAATGGTCATATAGTCGAAATACATGATATTTTGACTTTTCTAATGAATGAAATAAAGGCCCAGCTGCAAAGTAGGAAAAAACATGGATGCCTCCATGAAAGCATATGTTTCCAACAAGCTAACCAGTGAACATTAGTGCTCTTCAGTTCATCATGTACTTATTTTCTGAAAACTGTATGGCCATTGTTATAGATTTAATTAACTAATGTGTCTATGTTGATTGATCTAAAGCAGGGGTGTTTAAGCTTATCCAAAATGGGCCGGTGTGGCTGCGGGGTTTCTTTACAGCCAAATTGAAGGCACCCTTGATAGTTGGTTGAAGACTAAGATGAACTGATTAAACAAGTGAAATGAAGTGTGGTTTCTGCTTGGTTGGAATGAAAGATTGCAGCGACTCTTGTCCTTTCTGGATAAGATTGAAGAACTCTGATCTAAAATAAATACTACTTTAAACCCATTTAAAGTAGTGAAGTGATATTTTGTATACTGTTGATGGTGTGAGTGGGTTGAGGAGACCTTCCCCACTTTCTGAGTAGGAATTCCAAGTTGAGTGGGCGTTTTCTTTTTTTCCTAATTGGACACAAGAAATTTTGAGTTGCAGGCTTTAGTTAAAATGCAGCATGAGTCTCTGACTCTTTTTATAATAGCAAAAATGAAACTGACACATGAAATAGCATTCATCAGATACCATATCTGCTCTCCATCTTTGGAGCTATTAAGAGCCATAGACAGGAAAAATAACAAATTACATGTAGTATTTGTTTAGCAAAGGACACATACATATGAATGAATTATGAATTCATATTTATGAATTAAATGAATATGAATTATAAATATGACAAGAGAAGGCTTGTCATATTTATAACCGGTAGGAAATTTCCTCAGATACATGGCTGTTGAATATTTTAGCTTCTTCAGTGGTATACTGCAGAGGAAATTGGTTAAGTATTTATAACACACACACCCAGTCAAGGACAGCATAGAGATAGCAACAAACCTGATCAGCACTCTTAAATACATTGTGAGAATAAAATATTTACTCCAACCTCACTTTCAATGTGCATTATGCACCTCGTTCTGGAAGTAACATGTATATTGCATGCTAAAGGTACACCCTGTTCAACTTGACACAGGCTGTGAAATTAGCACTTATGTTGTAGGGTGATACCGTTGTATCACACAAACTGTAAAAGAAAAAATGAGTTTGGGAAATATTAACTGGGTGTTTGCACTAAGCCTTAATCTTTAGAGTGCTGTTAGGGAGAAATTTTAGCCCCTGGAGAGTCTATGCATGCTTGTGTGGCTTTAATTCAGTTATCCACTGTAATTATTTTGGCTGCCAGATGTTATTTGTCCATAGGGGACCATATTTTTTTTTTCTAATATATGAAAAACTCATATAAATGTGAGAAATGCCCTGAGATGGTGCTTTAGTATGGACAGACTACAGTATATGTTATTTTTTATTGTTTTAAGAGTTTATAGTAAATTTGTTACTTGTACTTTCTATAAATTTACTGTAAAATAAGGTTCATTTGCATTTATCACAGAATATCAGTTTGATTAGAAAGTTTCATTAGTAATAGTATAATTTAACAACTCTTTTGACAACATTCTCCGTTCTCGGTATTCCTCGGTATTTAGAAAACAGCAGGTGGAATTATAGCACCAATGATTATTCAGTTTGATAGTTTGATACACTAAACCATGCTGTATGAAAACATGGCCTGAATTCTGTAGTTATGTTAAGTGTTTTAAGAGGACTGATCTTATTGCTACATCACCTCAAACTGAAATCAGCTCTTCCAAAACTTACCAATGCTAAGCAAACACAATATAAGAATTTGTTTTGGCAAAATTTCAAAAGTGGCTTCCACGCTTGATAGGATTTGTGATGATCAGTGAACTGTTTTTGTTTCAAAAAGCCAGTCCAAGAAACACGCTTTCTTTCTTTCTTTCTTTCTTTCTCGATTAATGCATAGATTAAGGTTAAGAGATGTGAATGGAGAACATCCACTGTGTTATGTTATGTTATGTTATGTTATGTTATGTTATGTTATGTTATGTTATGTTATGTTATGTTACGTTACGTATCCATCCTGTATCAACCTCTGCCTGAGGTGACCTTTAACCCAGGAATGATGGCATGGTTATTTGAGGCACTAATGTTACTCACATGCTCTCCACTTAAGTGTTATTTGCTGAACAAGGAATGCCAGTGAAAAATTAAAATATATGTCATACAGACCCCAGCAGCAGAGCAGCTTCATTGGGTCCATTTTAAAGTTCACCTGGTCTGATTTATCTGATCTGTTTTATTATTATGCAAGGCACCCCCTTGGACATGCCAGTCACCCAAGGCGATTACAGACAGACTTTAGCATCTCACCAAATTCAGAGAAAGACAGATACTGAAGGACAGCAAATACTATGCTGTAACCGTAGGTTATACTCAGCTTATTTATTTAGAATAAGACTGTATGTTCAAATGTAAGGATTTTCATGATAAGACAGACAAATAAGAGAAAGCTGTTTGTCAACATGGTACATTATCCTTCAGTCTGATTCCTTCGTTAGTGAGATGAGCTTTAACAGACAACAGAGCAGAAAACCTCAGCAGAAGCTTATAATCAGATCATTTGCCTCCATCCACTCGCCCTGTAACTAACTTCATTTGGATCCTGCTGTGTGTTGGCCCCACATGTTCTCCCTGAAGCCTGAATAGCAATGACTGTCATTAAGCCTATCACACCTATCAAACCCTGCTACTGCTGGTTACTATAATAATAATTTTTAAAAAGTAATCAAAACTCAACTCAAAGCTAATCATCCAATTAAAAAAAATTCATTCACTGATAATGTACTACTGTTGATTATAAAGACAACCTTGCCCCCCCATGCCAAAATGACACCATGGATTGAATCCTTCTTAAACGAATAAGCTAAATTAAGACTGTTACAGCCATCACATCACACATCACACAAGACTATGTGATTGGTTACCTCAGACAGAATGAATGTTTTTCCCCTCATTATCCATAGGGAACTAGCATTACACACTGAAAAAACAACTTGGCAGTGATATGTGAGAATAAAATGCAGGTACCTGCATCTCTCACATAAGCCATCAGTGTCTTCTCTCAGTTTTTCTACCATGAAGCTGGAAACGAGGTCACCGTATAATTCTGATAATGCTCGACGTCTTGAAATGTACTATTCATTTGATTCATTTAAAAATACAATCTCTATGACAGGAGTGCAGTGCCGTGCACATAGAATATTAATCATACAAATTGCACATGCACTTTTTGGAGGATGAGCAATATTTACAGCTTATGCCAGAGGGAGATTTGATAACCCAAAGTGCCAGCAACACAAGCTCATAATGAGATCCACTCAGAAAAGAAACGGAGAAAATGCATCATATTGTAACACCCAACAGCGTAATAAATGTTTGCAAAATCAAGGTTTTTATTTATAACGTGTAAATAACTAGATTAGGGTAGTGCTTTTATCCAAATCACTGAAACATTCGGATTTCCTGCTCACTTCTCACGTGTCAAATATAAAGACAAATCATTATTCAAGAATTTAAGAAACCTATGATCCTCGCTACTGTTATAATACTTATATTTATAGTAAAACTGTAAACCTAATTCTAAATAGCTAATATCTAAAAAAAAAGGTGTCCTTGAAGTCCACTTTAGACTTTCTTTAGGTGGCATGGGCTAAAGCAAGGGTCGCCCACATCGAAATGTGCATGGTTCCACTGAGGGTGTGTTTTTTCTCAGGGAGTTTAAATCCTAATACACAGACAGACTTACAGTTAGTTTTAACCACTGTTCTGCAATAACTTAATCATATACTATATAGAACATGGATCAATCAGATCCAAACTCCAACATTTACACCACTAGCTTACTTACTACCTAATATACTGGTGATCTTGTGCCTTTTCAAGACAATTTTACATGTTTTGAAATCTGATCAGCTATGCATGATTAGCAGAATAATTTTCAAGCTAGCAAGACAGGTGCAGACTAGATACAACTGTATTTCAGCAATAACATATGAAAGACTGGTAAAATTGTACAATGACACATTTTTACATGCATTTTAGTCTATAAATATTTGCTCTGCTGTGTATTCAAGCACATATAAGTATGTTAGCTAGCCATGTTATCGTCTAGATTACCTTGCTCATAGGCATCTGATTTTGGTGTATAAGTTACCTTAAGTGTACAATTTTCTAACAGAAGAACTGACAATGTTCCTGAAAGGAATAGGGATATAACTTATTTCAAATACATTATTCAGATTGAACCGATAATATGTTCTAAACTAATATAAATACAGATACAACTAGGAGACACACTTTTAATTTTGTCTGAAAGCTTGCCAGAAAGGACATCTGTTTGAGACCAAATCCCACAGGTGATGCAGGCTTGTAGGACAAAGAAATTTCATGTTCAGTAATGTGAAAGTGCAGCAGTCTTTACTAACTGCCTGGTCAGGCTCACGCTGATTTAAATTATGCTACTAGATTATATTTACACTCACTGAGTACTTTATTAGGATCACTATACTAATACTGGGTAGGGGCTCCCTTTGTTCTCAAAACAGCCTCAGTTCTTTCTTTGGAAACATTCCTTTGAGATTCTGGTCCACGTTGGCATGATTGCATCACACAATTCCTGCAGATTTTTCAGGTGCACTTTAATGCTGCGAATCTCCTGTTCTACCACATCCCAAAGGAGTTCTATTAGATTCAGATCCTGTGACTGGGAAGGCCACCGAAGAACATTAATATTATTGTCATGTTCATGAAACCAGGAGTCATGAGACGACTTTTGCTTTGTGACATGGTGTATTATCATGCTGGAAGTAGCCATTTAGAAGATTGGTAAATTGTGGCCATGAAGGGATGCACGTGGTCAGCAACAAATAGGCTGTGGCATTCAAGCGATGATCGATTGGTATTAATGGGCCCAAAATGTGCCAATAAAACATCCCCACACCATTACACCACCTGTACCACACAAGGCAGGTTGGGTCCATGGATTCATGCTGTTGGTGCCAAATTCTGACCCTACCATCTGCGTCCCTCGGCAGAAATCGAGATTCATCAGACCAGGCTACATTTTTCCAGTCTTCAACTGTCCAGTGTTGGTGAGCCTGTGCCCACTGCAGCCTCAGCTTTCTGTTCTTGGCTGATAGAATTGGATCCCAACATGGGCTTCTGCTGTTGTAGCCCATCCCCATCAAGGTTTGACATGTTGTACATTTTGAGATGCTTTTCTGCTCACCACAATTATACAGAGTGGTTATGTGAGTTACTGTAGCCTTTCAGTTAGCTCGAACCAGTCTGGACATTCTCCATTGACCTCTCTCATCAACAAGGCATTTTTGTCCATAGAACTGCCGTTCACTGGATGTTTTTTCTTTATTGCACCATTCTGAGTAAACTCTAGAGACTGTTGTGTGTGAAAATCCCAGGAGATCAGCAGTTACAGAAATACTCAAACCAGCTTGCCTGGCACCAACAATCATGCCACAGTCAAAATCGCTGAGATCACATTTTTTCCCCCATGCTGATGGTTGATGTGAACATTACCCGAAGCTGCTGGCCCATACCTGCATTATTTTATGTATTGTACTGCTGCCACATGATTGGCTGATTAGATAAGTGCATGAATGAGTAGGTGTCCAGGTGTTCCTAATAAAGTGCTCAGTGAGTGTATATGTTTATATTATAGGTTTATATCTTGGAAAATAGAACCAACTAAATTCATTAGAAAATACTGTGTGGATGGTACAAACAACAACAACAAAAAAAAAAAAACTGAGTGAACAGGATTGAAAAAAAAACCCTGAACATATCTCTAGCTGAATTAATTATGAGCTTGGGTGATGTAGCAAT
Organism: Pangasianodon hypophthalmus; assembly: GCF_027358585.1. Classification (NCBI taxonomy): domain Eukaryota; kingdom Metazoa; phylum Chordata; class Actinopteri; order Siluriformes; family Pangasiidae; genus Pangasianodon; species Pangasianodon hypophthalmus. The sequence goes on along the minus strand of NC_069718.1, from coordinate 23,681,106 downwards.
GTCAGAGGCAGAATTCCAACACCATGCTGACAGTGAGTACGAATGCATTTGGAACAGACAATAGAATTGGTTACTTACTTTACACAATAAATTGTGCTGTATGTAGGTTTCCTCTCTTTCTTTCTATATGTTGTAGCATATATTGTACTTATTGTACTTACTTGTCTATGCTCTTGCCCTGTATGTGTGTGTGTGTGTGTGTGTGTGTGTGTGTTTGCGCGTGTGTGCATGTATCATGTTCTTTTACATGAGCAGCTTACTCTACCCTTGCCACAAGCATTTCAGTGTACATAAGTCCTGGCATACTGTGCAAATGATAAATAAACCTGACTTGACTTGAGAATAGGAGATGCACAACTGTTTTTTTTTTTTTTTCTTTTTTTTTTAAGAAAGCTTCATGCAATGGGCTCTAAGTTCATTAACGTGATATGAGTCAACTAGGAGACACACTATTTTGCTTTTTTTTTTTGGTCTGTTTTCAGCCGTTTGCCCTGTCTAAACACTGCCTTATTTAGTTCCAAAATAAAACCATATTTCTACCATATTTCTGTAGAAACTGGCCTGAAATTCACAAATGAAATATGCTTTTATTTACAGAGCCATGCTCCATATCACCCACGCAGACCATGCACTGTGCACAAGGCAGCATATCTCTGCCGGGGTCTCCAAAAATGAATCATTTATTTAATTTAAAAAATATCAACTTGTACTTTCCTTATGCATGTTTTCGTAGTTCTTAAATGGGAATATTCCATCGTTAAAAGAAAACTTTCCTGGAAAATGATATGGGCATTATAATGAAATGCCACTTAAACGACACCACTGCCACCCAGCTTCTTAGTAAATTCTAATAGCATATCCAGTGAACTTTTCTGACCTTTCTGAAATGCAACAAACTCAGAAATGAGTAAATTTAGCAAATCTGATAAAATGTTATTAGCTGGCTAATGTTAGAAAGACAAACAACAGTTTCCTTATTTCAGAAAGACTAATCGCTGTTTTGAAAGAGAGCTAGCTAGCTTTCTATCTAACAGTCAAGTTTGATAGAAAACTTTCCAGAAAGGTTCACTGGGCATCTGGGTGAGGTTCTTTATAAACTCAAGTGAAATAGCTGAGGATCTACGTCTATAGGTTCAGATGTTGAATAAAGTTTTGCTCTACAAATTGCTATTTGTTGTTTTATTTTGTGAATGAAATGGCTTCTTCTTCTAGCTGCCCTGTTCTATTAGTAGACTCTTCTATTGAGAACACTTCTATTTCTGCCCTCACTGTTAGCCAGCAGCCCTTGAACTACCCAACCTGACACCAGAGCTAGACTGATATTGCAGGCATCAGTTTTGCCAAGTCTGACCCCTTTGTAGTTGCTAAGTACACACTGGCCAAGTTATTATGGAGGGACAACAGTAAAGACAGGCAGAGTTGCAGTGGGTAACACTGCTGCCTCACATCTCCAGATCCTCTGTTACTGTCTGTGTGGAGTTTTGCATGTTCTCCTTGGGTTCATCTGGGTTTTGTCCATGTTCTTTGGTTTTATTCCACCTCCCCAAAACGTGTTGGTAGGTGGATTCTCAAAGTTGCCCCTAGGTGTGAATTAGTGTGCAAATGGACTGGAGTCTCATCCAGGATGTATTCCCACCTCACACGCAGTGCTCTGGATTATGAATGAATGAATGAATGAATGAACAGCAAAAACTTGATGGATGCACAGAATAAGCTGCCATGGACTATTAATTTGGCAACCCCGCTAAGCAATGTGGGGTGAACCTACTTTGTGCAGCACCAAATAGATAATCCTGGAGTAAAGCCTATTCGCAAACACACACATTCCCTTTCACTCATTATTCTGATTTCTGCAGAATGTTGTCTATATGAAATGAGGCAAACAATTGTACCTTGCTGTCACAATCAGGCCTAACATGGGTGATGGTATTGGGTCAGTTTCAGCCAGCTACAGTTAAGGTTTCATATTCGCTGTCTAGAATGTGTCTCTTAACCATACAGACTTGCTCAAGTAAGGAATAACATACAACAGATATAGCTGTTATACGAAAATAATGCACGCTGAAGTCTGGAGTGAAGTCTGGAGTATGTTATTCCGCTTATACCACGCTGATTTCCACAAGATTACAATGTTTCATTTATTCATGAACAACATGCCATGCTTTTTACCAGTGGTTTATGGTTAGAATCTTGTAGAATGTCCGAGAGACAAATTAGTTCCTGTTTTCACCTATGTTATATCTTTGACAAACAGTCGTTCCCTCACCAGCTTCTCTCTCTCTCTCTCTCACTCTCTCTCTCTCTTGCTCTCTCTCTCTCTCTCTCTTGCTCTCTCTCACTCTCAAAAAAGCAGCCTGACATTTTACAGAGATACCAGAAAAGCTCCTCTTTCCTGAAGTCTTTCCCATGCTGAGAAATTTTGACTGTAACAAAGTGCTTACAATCGAGTCTCCTTTCATAAATTTTAAATAAATGTCTCCGAAAAATGTCACCACATCAACAATGATAGGTTTTTCTTTGATAATAAACAACATGTTTTTAAATCTATTTCTTATTAGTCTTAGATTATGTGGTGTTTGCCTTACAAGTCCCTGTATATGATCTCTTATTATAGAAACAATAATACATTAGAGCAAGCACATTAATATTAACCATTAATAGTAATCATTCATGTTACAGCCTGAACTACTTTCCGAGCCATGCTGTTATATGAAAATACGATAGAGTTATGCTTATTCTGTACCAGGAGTTTAACAGAAAATCAGTTAAAGTGAAAAAGGATTTTGACATAATGGGGATAGGCGAGTTATATCCCTTAACAGTTACAGTGCAAAACTTCTATATGTCTTTTTCTTATTATGAGAAAAATAAAGCATATATAACACTAAGCAGTTAAACTAAATATGAAACGTAATTGATGTCTGCACATGTTCTCAGATAACTTGTGTTAGAAATATATAAAAGCATGCAGTTGAAGTGTTTCTAATCTACTTTTTTGTCTTGCTACTGAAGTAATTAAGGACGTAAACAGCCAAGACCACAACTAAACAGTGTATTACTGGGAGAAGGTTCTACAGGGCCTGGTTACCATGGTGATAATTAAGGGAACACAGAGCCAAGGCTGATAGCAGACAAAGAAGAAGAAGAAGAAGAAGAAGAAGAAGAAGAAGAAGGAAATATTAACCCAATTAAAATTGTACATGCAAATGAAATAGGAAAAGTGCGAAAGGATACTACAAAGATAAATTACTTCACAGTATTTTGCAAAAAAGGGCCAAGCCAATATAATATGAAGCTTTTAATGGTCTTAACAGCAAATCATTGGTCAGAAAATGAGCAAGAATTTAACAGATGCACTCCTGAGAGCTCCTGTGCCACCATTTGCTTGATTACTTTTGCTGCAGTGAACTGTTTATGGAAAAGCTAGAAACAGGGAAATTCACTTATATAGTCTTCTTGTATGCAAAAGTGAAATTATGATAATGATTAAAATATTTGATGTAAAATTCAAACTAACACATGTCTGGGTGTACAAAATTTTCCAAAAATATCTTCTGGGATGTTTTTTTCTTAAAAGATTAGTGATTATTTAGTTCTCTGCCACACCTGATGCAGCTCATCAAGGGCCACAAGGCTTAAACATTTAAAGAAATCAAAGGGAAAAGCTTCTCATACTAACTTCCTTTATCTATTTGTTTAATTTCTTTACCAATGATTTGTTGTTACGACCATTTACAGCTTAATATTTTGCCACTGGGGCAAATGGGCTTGGCCTATTTTTCTTTGCCCAGGAGTGAATACTGCAGTGCCAATAAAAACAGAAAAGTAACAGGGTACAGATAAGTGGACTGGACAAGGACAATGAGAAGGTAACACAATGACTAGTGTGTAGTCAAAGGAGAACAATAACCCTAGCTTGTTTATAGTCCTATTACAGTTATATTCTGCTCAGATCACTGTAAGCAAAATGGATAAGTAAAAATATACATATGTAAAACAAAATAAAAATACATAAATAATGATCACTGCAAGATCACTGTGTTACTAATTATAAAATATCTTTCCTAACTTGTTAAAAAATAATGGATTTTTGAAAGCATTGAAGAATAAGTTAGAAAAAATGTGTGTTCCTGTGTGAATTTTTATGGTAAAAACACACAGCAGCAACTTAGCAATTTCAGCCCTAAAAAATTCCCTTACCATTTTCTTCCGCTGTTGAGAGGAAAGAGTATATAAGCATATAAAAACCTAATATTAGGAACTAATTGGCTAATAATTAGAATGTCATACCAAGGCTGACCACAAGCTGAAGCTAACTTTGTTTTTGTTTCCCCTTTGTTGGACCAGTGAAAAACATGTGGAGAGCTAATTGGCTAATTTGCTACAATACAGTCCAAGGTACCAGCCTAAGGCTATGAAAGACTGGGGAAAAACTTCACATTTTGTGCGCACAACTGGAATAACATGCAAATTGTTAGCTCACAAGTCATTTTTTCACCTGGGTAATGGAATTTTTTTTTTTTTTTTTTTTTTTGCACATTTACTTCCAGGCCTTCCAGAAGGACTACTCCCCCACTAGTGAAATAAAATCACAAATGAGGTCAAGTTGAAAATGTTATTATTATTATTATTAGGGGGCCAAGCACCAAAGGTGCATAGGCACCCTATTCTTATTCTATGTTTTCTTCTTCTTCTTCTTCTTCTTCTGTCTATGATAGCCCAGAGAACCGTCCAATAAAAAGTGGTGAAATTTGGCACACTGATTGGGGAGGGTCTAAGGAACATTCTGACCAAATTTGGGCCTAGTGTTGCCAACAATCTAGCACCACCATCGAGTCATATTTGGGCCTAATTTGGAAGTACATTTATGGTCATAACTTTTGAATTGTGTGTCCAAAATTTAAATGCCAGGCATCTCTGGATTTCCTGGGTCAAGATGAGTTCAATGCACCCTATGACATCAGTTTTTAGATTAGATTAGTCTAATAGTTAGATTTTCCACCATCTTGGATTTAGTCAAAACAGTTTTTTTTCGCTATTCCTCCTACAAATTTTATCCAGTCATCACCAAATTTGGCATATGTCATCTTCAGACAAGCCTCACAAAAATTATCAAAAGAATTTTGAATAGTCAAAAGGGCCAACGAATCGGATGCGAAGCCACCAAACAGGAAGTGAGGCTGTATCTCAGCAATGACTTTGCGCATTGACACAAAACTTTGTAGGCATCTTCAGGACCATGACATGAGGCTATGCAACAAATTTTGTGGTAGCGCCACCTACTGGTCAAAAGTTACAATAACATGCCCAAAATGCTTACATCTAAGTGCCATTTTTGCTACTTCTCCTCCAAAATTTGTCCAGTCTTCACAAGATTTGTCAAACATCATCTTGAGATCTGTCTCAAAAAAAGCTTTCTAAAGAACTTTGATATTCAACCCTGTTCTCCTGTAACACACTGGCAAATGCAAAAAACAGGATGTGAGAGTGTATCTCAGCAATGCATCTAAATATCATCACAAAACTTGATAATTATCTTCAGCACCATACCCTGAATATACCCAAGAAGTTTTGTGACTGCATCACCTTGTCGTTAAGAACTATAACAACTTTCATTTTTTTCCCTATATTATTTGAAGAGCTTGTGATAAACGACTTTGTGCCCTGACACAAAACTTTGTAGGCATCTTCAGGACCATGACCTGAGGCTATGCAACAAATTTTGTGCCAGTGCCATTTATTGGTCAAAAGTAAGTGCCATCTAACTGCCATTTTTGCTACTCCTCCTCCAAATTTTGTCCAATCTTCACCACATTTGGCTCACATCATCTTGACACCTGTCTTAACAATGCTGCAGCAATGCCACCCTGCTGCCCATTTGTTCATCTAGATCTTTCCTCCTACACTCAGAGAATTCCACCACTGTCCGTGGTCAAAACATACACATCATGATCGAAAGTACAACTGATTCTTAAATCCCTTTGCTTAAAGTTATGTCTCTGCTTTCCTGTCATTGCTTAGGCAAAAATTGTAGCGTGTCTGTGAATGTGTGACTCACTGAGTCTGGGTGCTTGGCCCCTGAAAATACTGTTTGCAGCTTTAATTATTATTATTATTATTATTATTATTATTATTATTATTATCAGTAGTAGTAGTAGTATTTATTACTACTTAGATTTCCCTTATTTTAATTTTTTTAGAAATCTTTCACAGAAATTTTAATTTAAATAGGCATTAATTTATTATCTTTGTAATTCAATGTATAATTACTCCAGCTGAAATGTTAACAGAAAAGCTGTTAAACTAGCCGTTAAAATTTTTTTACATTATTTCTTTAATGAATGTATTAAGGTTTCTGTGTTCTTGAACCCTTCCCAGACATTGCCCTCAGTAAGAGAAAATACTGTTATATAAATAACTAAAACTGTTAATACAGCAGTGTTGTAGGTACATTTATAAACATTATGTAAAAATGTTCTCAGAACACCCCGAAGCTTGACAGATTGAATGTTCAATATAACCAGATGTTCCTAGAACCGTTTAGAAATGTGCTAAAATTATTAGCTGGGAAGGAGCAGTTCATGGCATCTTTCTCTTTCTTTCTATCTCTGCCTAGTTACTGTGCCACTGCTGTTCAACTATTAGACTGTTTTTAATAAAAACCCAGGGCTGCCTTAGACTCATTTTTCCTGTCACATCTCTCGCCTGACTAATGCAACATCTGTTAGGAATTTTTGTCTCTCTTTCTCTTGCTGTGTGTGTGTGTGTGCTGTGCATTTGTTAGTGGGTGTCTGCTTCAGTAGATCTGACACTTTAACACACAGAACTGTCTGCATTTGCAGCCAAAGCTGTGCTCCGATATGTGTTAAAGGTTAATTCATATTCAGTATGTGTAATGGAATTACCACACTCCATATTACACTCCTGGGCAAAAAAGGGGCCCACAATTGCAAAATATTAAACAAATAATAAAGGAAGTTAGTATGGGAGCTTTTCCCTTTGATTTCTTTAAATGTTTAAGCCTTGGGGCCCTTGATGAGCTGCATCAGGTGTTGCAGATAACCAAATAATGACTAATCTTTAAGAAAAAAAAATCCCAGAAAATATTTTTGGAAAATTTTGTACACCTAGACATGTGTTAGTTTGAATTTTACACCCAACATTTTAATCATTATCATGATTTTACCTTTGTGAACAAGAAGACTATATAAGTGAATTCCCCTGTTTCTAGGTTTTCCCCAAACAAACAGTTCACTGCAGCAAAAGGAAATGAGCAAATAGAGGCACAGGAGCTCTCAGGAGTGCATCTGTTTCATTCCTGCTCATTTTCTGACCAATGATTTGTTGTTAAGATCATTAAAAGCTTCATATTTGCCATTTTGGGCTTGGCCCATTTTTCCTTTTTTTGCCCAGGAGTGTACATTTGCTGTTTCATATGCCTTGCTCCTGAGTTTATTCCTAAGTCAGAAAAAAAGAAAACACAAAAAATTAAAACACTACAGTATTATTAGTGTATACACAAAACCCATTTTCATTATGTGTGAATAAAAGAGGTTGTTGTTTAACAGGCATCCAGGAGAGAACACTATCCTTTATCTTAAAGATAAAGATATGTATAGCAAATTAAGGGAGAAAAAATCGCCAGAAACATTTCTTTACACCTACAATGCTTTAGTACATGTTTTATCGGGTCTAAAATAATGAGCACAATAGTGCCTGTAAACACAAGAGGAAAAAAAGATAGGGACCAAAAACTTGCTATTTTTAAGTCTAAGCATTCAGTTGTGTTCCAAGAACAGTTACTGCTCTGATGGGAAATTCATGAATGCTCCAAACAGTGTGAATTTGTACCTAATCTCAAGCTGAATCCAACATCATTTCATATACCAAATCATAATGTATTATTTAGAATCAAAATACATATACGAGATGCTACCACAGAGGTAGTGAAGAGCTTCCTGTTTCCTTTATAGTGAGGATAAGAAGGATGTTCATAACTTACTGCTATGCACTTACTCTCCCTCTTATTAGTCACAGCTATAAGAGGTCAAGTTGATGTATGGACCTTAGACACAAGATAATCTAGGAAAGTTTTTAATGCACTTGACTTTGGGTTCTCAATGAGGACAGACCTACAAGAAGCAATGCGATTTAGACTAGAGGTTGCATATCAGTAGCACCCTACATTTCAGCTGTTGTTTTTCAGCTCTTCTGCATGATAAAATGCATTTACTCTAGATGGATTAGAAGCTCTCTTGGTCTTTCTGAACTCTGAATGCTCAAAATGCTAGGTTTGGTGACCCCTACTAGACTGAAATCAGCAGGCTTAATAGCAGAGGCAAGAACTGAGGTAGACACTTTGAATTACAGTACTGTTTCTCTCTGAATGTGTTCGTGAAAACGACCACACTTATACACAGTACTGATGCCCTTTGCTAAAACACAAGGCTGCATGCATGAGGTTAGGTGCATTTCATTTTTCATTTGATAAAGGAATGTTAAATGAGCATTTTTATGTACTTCATAATATGTGGAAAAGTCTTTAATGATATTTCACGACTCATGAGTGAATCAAAATGTTGATCACAAAGATGTGAGTATGTATTCGACCACACACACACACACACACACACACACACACACACACACACACACTATTTATATGCATGTTTATTCACCTCCTCATGCCTATGTCATTTTTTGTCTGCAGTCGATTGTTGTTACTGTTTTTCAACCTATTTCATATGCTGCTATTTATTTCTTTACTCTTTATATCCTGATGTGTTGAGGTGCTGAGACCTGACAAGAATTTTACTCCTTATGCTACACTATGGATGTAACAAATCAAACTCGTGAATGTTGAATCTTGAAATCTTGAGTCTGTAGGAAGAATTGGACAGAATTCAATATCTTTTTGCACACAACTGCCTTGGACTTTAGATCCATCCTGACCAGCTGGATCGTCTGTTCTGACAGGTGGCCTGTCAGATTGCTGCAGCCATGACAACATCAGCTGGACACGAAACATGATGTCTGAGCTCAGCTGAAGCTGCCCATCCTCCTCCGGCCATCCTCTCATGGGGGAGGACAAAAAGATGAGTGTCATTAGATGTCGGTCCTTCAACCTTTTGGCCGTCATCTTGCTCCTATTTTCCTCTGCAGGTAAGACTATTAGATGGTCACTCCAGAATGACTGACACCCTTGAAGAGAATGAACAAAAATGAGTGTATGCAATAAATATTACAATATTCTACTCAAACAAGTCTTTATCCAAGCTGTTGGAGAAACTATTTACCTTTCTTCTAACAGCAGAATTAATTGAAAAAAAAAATTAAATAATTTTCACACAAAAATGTGGTAATAATATTGACACCTCTAAAGATTATTTAAAATAAATTTGCACTAAATGCAATAAATTTTTATCGTTGGAAAAAACATTCTATACATATAAATTATGAAGTTGCATATATGTAAACTTTTTTCAATACAAAAACAATGCACTCTTTTTTATACAACAAACAAACAAATTTGCCAGAAAAATACCCATGATCATACTGAATTTTATTTTTGAAAAAACAAAACAAACTTGTTAATGTAAAACTAGTGCCCATATCACTTATTGCTTGTGATTTAAAATCTATACCCAGATTTCTGTAAAGCTGCTTTGTGATGATGTCTGTTGTCCCTATACAAATACAGCTATACAAAGCTAAACAAGGGTGCCAATAATTCTGGAGTTTATGTCTGTATGTGTCTCACTGGGGCATTTGTGTGAGCATAGCTTCTTGGAGCAACCCAATGCCTTACCCTAATCTTTATGCTTCATAGTATTATCCACTTGTAAACATAAGGAGACTTGGTAACTAAATAAAGTTTTTTTTTTTTTTTTGTCCATCAATGAGATCGCTACTAATTAGGAAAGACTGGACACGACAAAATCCATTGTAGAATGAATATGAATGCATGGAAGGAAGGAAACATGCCCCCTGAGTGTGAAACCCCCCTGAGTTTCAAAAGCACACTGTATTCATTACACATCAGATTTAACCTTATCCAACCATATTGAATGAGTTATTAATATATATTTTTTAAGTGTGGTGCATGTTTGGCTTTATTTTATAAAAAATGCTGAGTCTTAACTTGGTATGAAGCAGGGTTTTATAAAATGTTTAGATAGAATGACATCAACTTTTAAATCTAGGTTATTTGCCAAATTATAGAAGGTTATTTTATTTTATTTTTTTTATTTGAGGATCTATCGAAAAGCTTGTGTCTTTTTTAGTCGAATTAGAAGATAAGGCTTCTCTGTACATTTTCTTTGACGTAGCTCAGGTGCAGCACATGAAAGAGAGCAGGTGCTGCAGCACTTTCATCCGAGTGGTAATTACTTGAGTTCCCCTGGCTTTCTATACTTATGATTTTCTCATCTCATTGTACGTCTGGATCCACTGACACGTCTTAGCAGTTGAAGGGGTTAATCTTTTGATTTTGACACAGTTCTCTTTATTAAATAGATAAAATTTCACATTGTGCCTAGATGTGAAATTTTGCGTTTTGTTAAAAAGCTCCATCAACCTGTCAGACACATACAGGCTGGATGCAAATGCAGGGCTTATTTAAAACATTTGAGGTTGACAAGATTTCAAATTCATAAGATGAAACAGTCCCAAATCAGGAGATCAGCAAACAGACTAGACAAGACAGGGACAGAATCGAAAAAACATACCCAAACCAAGATAGAGCCAAACCAAGATAACAATCACGGAACAAGCAGGATCTAATGCCTAATTATAGGTCTGAATTATTGATGGAAGTATGTGTGATTACGAACAGGTGATGTTCAGGATATAATGGGTCATGTGCTGTGATGTAGCATAACCCTACTTTAAATTCTGTTTCCTGCAGCTCTCTCGGCTCATTTTCGGGTGTGTGAACCCTACACTGACCACAAGGGTCGGTATCATTTTGGATTTCACTGTCCTCGCCTGTCAGACAACAAGACCTACATGTTCTGCTGTCACCACAACAACACTGCCTTCAAGTACTGCTGCAATGACACTGAGTTTCAAACCATCATGCAGGTCAACCTTACAACCACTTTGGATGGGTTTTCACACAAGTAAGTCAATTAATGTGAGAAGAAAACTTCATATGTTTGCCTCTTACTCGCCACATAAGCTTGTTTATTTGGTTGTTAATATACTTGAGAGTTTTGATGTGCGTATGTGAATTTCTGTTTAAAAACCACGCGCACCATCCATTTAAAGGATGTTTCCCACTATTTACATGATTTTTCATCATTATTTTTTCCCCCAACATGATGATTTTAATATTAGTATAAGCTAACATGGGATAACACATTTTCAGTGACATTAAGCTGTCTCTACCTTGCTGTTGAACACAGCACTGTTCTGTTCTTCCTACCAAGAACACAGCAAATAGCAAAGGCTCCAGATGGATGGTGGAGCAAGTAACTGACATTTAGATTGCATGAGGCATAGATAGAGGGATTATCAGCCTGGCACCCACCCGTGCAGCCCACACAGATAGAAAAGCAAGATTATGTGATAAACCTGGACCTCGAAAGAGTCTGATATTTTTTGCTGCTCTTGGAACAGCATCTCATTTCCTACGCAGACTTTGCCGTTGAAATGAAGCTGCAAATTTTCTGAGATGAACAATGTCAAATCCAAGTCATGTCTGCTTTTTTAAAACGCTGAATTAAGTAATGCTGCCCTCATGCATTCCTTCGCCTTTCACCCAATGAAGTTATTATCACAGTTTAGCAAGGCTAGAAGTTGTTCTTGTCTACCACTCAGTATGTCTCCTTTATTAATGGTCATGCCAGATTGAGCTCACCTACTGTGCTCTCAGGCATTATAAAGGCATTGTGTGAGGAAAGGAAACCTGGTGAGAAGCCATTTCATTCACATTTGCGGTCAGCAGGACATAGCCAGTGATATTTATCATTGCCCTTATTTAAAAAAAAAAAAAAAAAAAGACCACAGCCACTCACAATCAGCTCAGCAGTGGAGACTATTTGTCAAAGCAAGCTCATGCATAACAATCCAGTAATGTGATATTTAAAAGAGAAAAAGTGGTTTTGTCTACAGACTGGTAGACTGGGATTGAATGAACATATTAAGGAAGAAAACCAAATACACATAAAAGCCAGAAATGTTTTAAAATGACTTTGCGAAAGGACTTGCTTCTACATCTATCATATTTTATTATCAATATTTTCCAATTTGTCTGGTCAGTAATTGGAAACGTGGACACTTTTGTGCACAAACATACACACTTTTAAGTTGATCAGACATTTTCAAAAATACCCATCAGCTATATACAGAATATAAAAATATAAGGGGATGCTTTTGCAAAGCCTTAATATCAGTGCCACTAAAAGAAAGCAACTGTGAATTTACTAATGAGAAAACAGTAGTGGTTTCCACTGGCAATAGCTATAAATTATTAAAAATATATATAAAATCAAGTAGGTAATTATTCTGCCTGTAATATGTGATACAAAATCATTTGTAGCAACTTAAATTTGTGCAACTTGTTTGTTATTCATTCAAGACTGTCTAAATCTAAAATGATCATTCATTCATTCATTCATTATTCAGTATCTGCTTTATCCTGGTTGGGGTTGCTGGGTTTGTCACAGGAGCACTGGACACGGGGAGGAACGTACCCTCGATGGGACTAAATGATTACTTTCACTTTTAAAAATCCTAAAAATTTCTTCAAGTACTGCTCGCTCCAAATGCTGCACTGACTGGGATTTGGCAAGAACATAGTTTGTCAAAGCCAAAAATATATCTATATATATTGCTGCAGGCAGCTAAAATAAGTAAACAAAAATAATCAAAGCCCTCTCTACCAAGGCAACCAGACATTTTATACCAGCTGTAGGCCTTGAAGGTCCTGATTTATTACCATTACCGAACAGACACACCATACTTTGTCATACCTTATGTCCTCTGTGTTTTATCTCAGTAACTACACAGCACTGGTTGGAGTGTGGATTTATGGCTTTTTCGTCATGGTGCTGCTGGCACTGGACTTCCTCTACTACTCAGCCATAAACTACGAAGTGTTCAGGGTGTACCTGGAGAAGTGGGGGCTAGGGGGACGCTGGCTGAAGCAAGCTCGCAGTCAATGGCAAAGGCCTGAGCAGGAGGAGAGTCAGGGGCAGCTTTCTCATCCTGGAGCTCCAGCAGGATTATCACACTACCAACAACCACACTATCACTCCCAGCCCAGACACAGCCTGAAGCCAGAGGCCCAGAGTCCGACACACACTGCACACAACACATCAATCGCCTGGTGAGTGCAAAAGTTTAGTGTACGCTAGATTTCAGTCAAGCTTTCTGAAGAGATTTTTAAATGTCTTGCAATTAATTTGAGTCACAAAATAATAAACAGTATTTTGACAAAATAGTGACAAAATAATATACATTTCTTTTTACATTTTTGCAAATTTTTGATAGATAACTATCAAGTTTCCTTTTCTAGGCTATCACTGATGTTGATTAAAAAGCAGACAAATACCCTAAAGCAAGCAAAAAATGTTTTATATTATTTCTGTCACTACAGAAAATAAGCTAAAAAGAAAACCCAGTGGATTGTCAATTAAAATATGTCTCAGATCCATTGATGATTTTTATGTTGACTAAGCAAAGCTGGCAGAGTTTTCTCCAATATTAAGTGGAAAGGTACAGAATGACTTTTTAACCAGGAAGTTTTACCATATTAGCTTTTTGATGAATTAATGAATTGATGCGGTGACAGCCAATCTGTCTGGAAAGGTCACCTCAGGGTGCTATACAACTGCTCCTGCATCTTCTGAACCTTTACTGTAGCTCTGTGATAAATTATAAGATGATTTTAACCAAGGGAAGACACTCAAATCGACAGTCAAACAGAGACAAACAATAATGCGCACATGGGGAGAGAGACACATGTTCTCGTGGCATGATAGCACTGGTAAGAAACAGATGTTCAGATGCTCATACACAGATGAAACATCTGTGTATGTGTGTGTGTGTCATATATATGTATGTGTATATATACAGATTGCTTCACTCAAACTTATACGTTTATGAACTAGTTTCCTGCAGCTCTCTCAGCTCAATGCAGGATCATTCTAATTCCTTTCATTCAAAGCAGTTTATGGATCTATTTTGTTTGGCAGTGTTTAAAGAAGGGTTTTCATAGAGTACTATGACTGCTTACATCCATCTCTCATGCAGATGTCATTGTTACCTTTCCAAGTACTCCTTTTTGTGACAGTTCTTCATAGACACAAACCTTATGTCAACATATTGCTTTGAATTAAGTTGTCTGTTTGAGGTCATTGGAGACAGTCTAATCCATTCCTCAGGGACCATTAGGGAAATTAATAGAACTGGCCCCAACCCTGAAGAAAACATCTGCTGATTGGGGTCAAGACTTGCAAGATAGGTCACTGACTAAAATATAACCTAATGTCTTATGTTATTCTTTATGATGTACTTGGGAATTGAAGCAAGCGACTTAGTTGGGCCAGAGTATGCTAAGCCAATGTGACGTCTCTGTATAGGAGTGCTATGAGCCTTTCTTTTCTTTTCCTGGTATGGGTATGGCATGAGAAAGCACTAGAAATAGCTTTACATGGCAAGTTTCTGTGTATTGTGTCATTTGGATAACAAGAGGCAACCCCTGGGAATGTTAACAGGAAGCAGGATTATTCTGCTGTTTATTAGTTGCATTGTGCTCCATCAACACACCACTTGTGTGAAGTAAAATTAATGGGAACTGAAGCCTTCGTGAAAACACTATGTGTAATCTTACATACAGGCTAATTGCACTGGTTGTTGTTGTTGGTGGTGGTGGTGGTGTTATTGTAATGGTTGTTGTGGTTGCTGGTGGTGTTGTGTGTGTGTGTGTGTGTGTGTGTCCATCTTCTAAAAAGAGAAAAACTTACCTAAGGACATTATATGAGATCCTTCAGAGGCTTTTACTTAACTATAAATACTCGATAAGTATAAATGTGGTTCTATGAACTGCCACCAGGATACCTCCTTGTACACAGCTCGTCTCTAAATAATCCCTATGAATTGGAGTCACTCCTCATACAGTGACATGTCATAGGAGGGACTGAGTGTCCAGCTCTTGTATACACCATGATGATGTCTTTCCTCTGTGGAAAATAAGCAGTTAACTTGTGACACCACACCACTCCTCAGAATATCCTGCTTCTCCAGCAGTGCTTGGGTGCCTTTTGCAGAAAGTGTGTTTTATACATTTGCATGGCAGTGGTGGCTCAGTGGATAACAGCTCTGTGTTACTGATCAGCAGGTTGGGGTTCAAGCCACAACACAGCCAAGCTGCCATTGTTGGGCCCTTGAGCAAGGCCCTTAACCCTCTCTGCTCCAGGGGCACCATGTCATAGCTGACCCTGCACTCTGACCCCGACTTCCTAACAAGCTGGGATATGTGAAGAAAGAATTTCACTGTACTGTATTTCTCCTATTTTGCAGTTATTTTGTGTTCCACTGATACTGAGTACATATTACAAAATAATATAAACACAGCCGAATTGGTTTAATGTCATATGTCTCGTCCCCTGTCTCTTGGGCCTGTTATCTCACTCCCCACATTCTCAGCTCTTTCCCTGACTTACTGACTGCTGGAACTGAGAATACAATTAAAAAAAATATTTATTTTCATTTCCTCCTATTGTTGACTGTAATAATTTCACATCAAATTAATATTTACATTACTAGTTGCATTACTATGTATGCATTTATATGCATTTATATGCAGTCAAGGCATTTATTTAGAGTTCTAATGAATTACATGTTTCAGCTTCATAAAAAAAAGATTAAACCTATGTAGTGCAAAAAATATCTTAGCAAGAGATGATACCTTGAATAAAGGAAATGTTATCAAATATTTCTCATTATGAGATTATTACATTAAAAAAACACCATTAAGCCTATTTCTAGATTTTTTTTCTAGATATTTTTTCAATCTTAAAGTTGCCTTTTTCGCTGATAATTTTGCTTCTTTCTAGAAATAAATGCTCAAAATAAGCTGCCATTAGAATCAGAAAATTTCAAGCATGAAAGGAGTAAAAAATATCTACAAATAGGCTTAATTATTTTATGTTCGTTTAAAAACAAACAAAACAAGAAACATATTAGCTGAATTTACTTATATTCAAGATTAATACTTTTTAAGATATCATGTTTTTTTTTTTGCTGTGTGGTGCTCAATACAATTCCTGAACATGTGACTGACCCATATTACTTCAATCAAAGACTTTATTTATTATTTATCTATATCTATTATCTATTATTTATTATTTTTTATTTATTAAAAAAAAAAACTAGGTTAATCTAGCACAGTGACAGCAATCAAAGGCCGAGCTGCCTTTTTGCATATGGGTGCAAACTGAAATCATACAGCTTTCATGAAAAATGTATTACACGGCAAAATGTATTACATGGCAACACTGAGACGGTTTATTCCACAGCAGTGCATGGTCCAATTAAAATCTACATCTTGTAAATGTTCTAACATGCACATTTAGAATAGGAGTGAAAATCTATTTAAATTAATGAACATAGTGCTAATGTATATCTAATCTAATAATCTGAAGGTCAGTGCACATGTTCGTTACTTGGCATATTTATTAAACCAGCGCTAGATGGCATAGAAATGAATGCTCCATGCAGGTGTTTCCACGATGCATGTAAGTTTGAAGTGAAAACACCTGTCACACTAGGTAAGGCTTTCTCGGCTTCTTGTTGTGCTTATCACTCGTCACCGAAGGTGAACGTTTGTGACTAGCAAGCTGTTTAGACTGCTGTGCTTAGGCCAGATTCGACTCTGTACCAGGGTCTGACACTGCCAGCTGAGCTCACCGTGTCAGCATTTGGCTTCAGACACTGTCTGCTGAGTGATAGCTCATGCAAGCTAGTGATGCTAACAAGAGGAAACTGACTTTAATGGACAATCCATAGCATTCTACTAAATATGCTTGTACTATACAGTAAACACACACCAAGCTGGGAGAGGATGAAAGGAGGCTGTTCTATCTTTGGAGGAAACGATAGTAGCATCAGTCTTGTCGAAGCTGCTAAATGGATAGTGTACATGGGGCACGATATGTATGAGGCAAGAAGAAAGGGGCAGATTGCTGCATGAAGATGGGATTTATTGCAAATTCTGTGGTATGCATCAATAGATAGAAATATAGTATATCCACACATGATGTCTGTGTATATAAATGATAAACATTCTGCACTGTTGCAGGTAATGAGTATATTTATAGTTTATGTGTTACACTGGCACAAGAATGGTAGCAGTAAATAATTTCTGTTCACAAGAGTACAAAGAAACTCTTTGATGTTTAGAGAACATGATTTTGCATATGTTGCTTTGTAAATAAGATAGCAAGCCAGCATTAGAATAGTCTGGCTGAAGGCCTTGGCAGTGTCTCTACAGACCAGTGCAGGGCATGCAGGTTAACTTTTGCATCCCAACTGAAGCCAGAGAGCCAAATGGTCTGGCTTAAGTTACAGACATCTAAGAACCCACTGGGATTCAGGATGAAGCTGAAGAAACTCTATCTGGCTGGGCTTTAGGAGAGGGGGCAGCCAGAACTTGGGACATGCCATCATTCTAGCTAAAAATACACAAATTATAAACGAAAACAGACAGGATGAGGCAGTGGGAGTGCTCCTTCTGGACACAATTATATCAGTAACTATGCCTTGCTTCCTTTGCTCCTTTTGGGAAACTGGAGACTGAATAAATGAGAAATGCTTTAGATGATCATGATTATCATTAGATTCTGATATCATGATCCCTATAATAAAGGTCTCGGCTGACTTGGAAAAGATCTGGTCAATACTAGTATAAGTATAAAATATAGAAAGTTATAAATGAACTTAAATATTGACAGTATTCTCATTTATTTATTTCAGAGGGTCAGATAAAAAGAATTAAAGCATGCAAGCATATCAAATAATAATTATATACTGTAATCTCATAAACCCTTATTAATTCTCCCTGTGCTATACTTCCTGCACATTGAGGGTTGATATTTACAGACTTTTGAGCTAAGAACACATCTAAGATAAGATAAAATTTTCATACATAAGATTTGATGCAATTCTTTATTGGAAGTTTCATTTATGGGCATGGTTCAGTATTCTAGTGTAGTAAAATGAGAAGCATTTACAAACGCCAACATTGCTAATTTAAGGGGAAAAAATGCTAATTGACACCTTCATTTACAGATTAGCATTTTTTCTATTGTCTTGAGCTTTTTCTTACACTAGTCTTTTGACCCTAAATATGCCAGTGGTGTACAGGTCAAAATAATCTATCTTGGTCTTTGCATCTTTGTTCATTGTGGAAGTTTTAATGCTTTTCTTGCCATATTTGCAACTGTTCCTACTTGATTATTTTGTTAAAAAAGGATACCAAACTGTGCATTTCCTTATTGCTCGGGCGGTACCCTTATCTTTTATTCCTTTAACATGTATCTTTCAGCTGTAAATGTGGATATAGTCAACCTAAAAGAGATTTAAAGTATATTATTAGGACCATAAGAACCATAAGTACCTTTTAGAGTAAAGCTTTAAAGGTACAAAAGGTGTACACTTGAGAGTACAACCACAGCAACAAGGAATGGTACAGTTTAGTACCTTTTTTTCTGAGAGTGTACCATAAGTACTTAATTGTATGTTAAACCAAATCTTCACAGAAAGCTGTAACTGATAGAATCATAATCTTCTCATTTACTTTAAAAATGCTAATGTTTTCAGGGACGTGACTTGAGGGCAGATTGAGTGCACTCCAGCATCCTACAATAATGTTGAGTAATTTTATGCTTAAGCACTCTCCTACTTGACTGAGGTCTGGCTGGGAAACAATTCGTATTAGTTCTACCCTAAAACACATGAAACCAGTCGCCACATCTTTTCTGACTGCTGCTCGTATTATGTCACAGAGAGCTGAACCTAATCATAGGAAAGTGCCAACTGCCCTCTTCTGCATACGTGAACTTACAGATACCCTGTGATTGGCTAGTGTTGCTGTGATTGGCTTGGGAGATAGTAGCACCAGCACGTCTACAGCCAATTTGCTCTCTTGGACTTCCAGTCACGGATACACTTCATGTAAAAACAATAAATAAATAAATAAATAAATACAATTTTAAGCTGAACAAAATCCAACCACTTCCCCCTCACATATTTTTTCTGATTTTTTTATTTGACAAGATCAGGTTCCATCTAACAACCTACAAATGAGATCATATAGTCAAAGTAGGTGGAGGGAAAACTTGGTCAAGAGAATACATTTACTCTAAATTGGGATGGATAAAAAAGAAAGAACTTTAATGCAGTGAGCAGATGCCCAGAGATTTTAGGATTTGCACACCAGACAGACCATGGAATGAAGAGAAAAAGGGAGAAGGAATGGATATGAATTAGATGAGACACTGTAAAATGTGTTGTCCAAAGGTTTGTGGGAATGTCTGCAGTCAAATGGTCCAAGATGATAAAGCCATTAAAAAAAATTTCTTTATCAAGGACTATTTCCTTCCTTACCATTTTTTCCCTGAGGAAATCACCTTGTTACGTATAAAAGTATGTTACAAATGACAAATGCAGTTTGTAGTCTATTTGTCTCTGCACACTAACACTCTGTTACACTAAATTGCCAGATTTGGGTACTTTGGGTCATGCTGTGAAGTAAACTGAAGTAAACAAAAATCGGTCTATTTTAAATTGTGCTTGGCATATTGTGTGTATAATTAACAGGGAACAGAAAACACCTTCAACTAAAAATAAGACTGTTGCTTAATTCTTTTGAATACTGTGCAATTTTGCTGATAACTGCTAAAATTCCAACCAGCCTCAAATTATAATATGAACAAGTTATTTTCTATTATATTTGGAATATTTATTTTGTGCTTGAAGATACTGGGGCAGAAAAAGTTAATAGAGGAGTACAGTAGAAATATTATGGCTGTGGAGCTCCTCACTCTTAATGTGAAAGCACAAATATCAACAAGGAGATGATCAAAAATGTTTGTGAATGGTGTTATGGTGTAGCTGGAACAGTGTTAGGGGTGTAATTTATATTTATTACGTTGATTGCGATATGTTAGATGTGAAAGACTACCTACTGTGCTGATAGATGCTTCCTTACATTCCATGTTACAAAAAAAAAAAAAAAAAATTCCTAATGGGAATAGCCCTAATGGTTTTCATTTGGTTCAGCATTTTTTCATAAGTAACTAACAGAAACTATTAAGGCAATTCCAGTAGGAAGTGTTTTGCTTTCAGCAGGGGTGACTAGCAGTGCCTGAAAAAAATCTATAAATGACATATTGTACAAAGAAGAAGAAGAAGAAGAAGAAGAAGAAGAAGAGGGTCAGGGAAGGAGGATGATTTAAGTCTCCATCATTGAACATTTGATAACTTCAACACAACAGACTTTAAGTTAAAACTATAATGAATTCAGAAATGACTCTGATGCTCATACTCATAAGTTGCTCAAAAGCTCATAAGTTCGTGTTTACACAATTGCACTTTTTGACTATATAGTGATCAGTTGTAGAAGAGAAATTATTTATAGTCACTATTCTTTATCACCCAGATGAGGATGGATTCCCTTTTGCGTCAGGTTTCTCTCAATATCCTCATATTGTCTCAGGGAGTTTTTCCTTGCCGCTGTCGCCTCTGGCTTGCTCATTAGGAATACATTTTTTTAATTCAAAATGTATATCTGGAATTTCTGTATTTCTGTAAAGCTGCTTGTGACAATGAGTGACAATGTTACAAACTGACAATGTCCATTGTTAAAAGCAATAAAATTGAATCAAATTGAATTGAGGAGAAGGAAGAAAAGTAGAAGGGTTCTTCAAGTACCAATTTTATGTTCAAGTGAAGTTCTTATAGACATAGCCATAGAAAGCCAAAATTTACACTATAATTAAATACGAACTCTTAAACTTCCAGCTTATGATTTAATTATCTTACAGCATATTATTTAGTAACTTCTAGGAATTATCCAGGAACTATAGCAAACTTAATAAGAAAGGCATGTCGTTGTGTAGAACACAAGTCTGGACCCCTGGGAGTTTATAGGGGGTTAAATGGTGAACACGAGACTCGTTTTCCAGACTTGGGTCATGCTCAGTACAGTACAGTACATGCTTGATCTTTAATTTTACTGATTGTGTTTTCTTTCCTTTTTTTCCAGAGAGATGCCAGATGATGGGAGAACATCTGAGAGGAATGTGTAGAGGAAAATAAAGTTTGTGCTTCAGTCCTTGGAGAGCAACCCTGTTGTTAGTGAATGCTGGTTCAGGCATGCCTCCCCTTCCAGCTGTCTCTCTTCCAGCACAGCCATCTCTAATCATCTGTTCTTCTGTATGGATTTCCCATCAGAACCACCCAGACAAACATTAAAGATTCACTGGAATACTTGGTTCTTTCACAGAACCAAGTAGTTTAAGGAAATACATCATAGCTTGGATTGTAGGGAAAAGATATGATGATGATGATGATGATGATGATGATGATATGAGACTGAACTGAACTTCAGGAGGATCTAAGGAACTATATTAAAGTCTGTCCAGGATAATAAACAATTGTTCTCGACTCATGACCAACACAGTATGCGTCATAAGGGCAGGAGTGTTTATGAACACCTTTATGGAACACCTTTATTTAATATAAATATATTTGTATTGTTCGCACATTGTTTATGACCTAATCCTGCCTAATTACTGTAATTGTGTGGTGGTAGGAGCATTTGTTTTTACATTATTTATGCATTTTATTTAGGGAACATTATGAGGAAAGCCCTATTAGGAGCCACTGAGAAAATACCACTGCTGCAAAAACAGCTTACTGAACACTGCACATGGTACATGTACATATTGTACTTTATGGTAGCTGCAGTGTTGGCTTTTTTTTAGTCTAGTAGATCAGTACTGAAGTTGCAGTGATTCCTGATGATATTTTTTACTATTTGACATTCTGCAAATCCATACAGAAGAATTTTTGGAAAAAAAGATATACTGTAATAAATACCCAAGGATATTTCACAGTACACTATGAAAATTTAAGTTTTTTTAATGATATTTAATTGTGATGCAGCCAGAAAGCTTAAATTTGAGAGATTTTTAATTCATAGATGGCAGAAGATTTTTATACCTTTCCATAAAATGAAACCAGGTGTGATCATAGATGTTGGAGTCATGTCATTTATGTCAATTTTGTTCACTTTAATTGTTAGATTAGCTAGATAGATGGAGGTATCTGATGGAGGTCATGCTTTCACAGTTATTAAACTGTTTTTTTGCATTTCTTTTGTAATTTATGTCTAGGAAATTACTAAATGAGTCAAAGTAGCAGCTTTCATTTACAATCCATGTTTTATCAGTGAATCCATCAGTATGTGTACTTAGTACTGCCAGATAAATTACTTTAACACCTGACCTGAATTAAATATAAAATGTATAAAAGTATAAAATATATCCCCATCTATGAGCAATCCAGCATGGTTACACTGTTTTAAAAACTGAAATTGGTATCACTTCTGATTTTGCATTATTAAGATGGAGTTGTATAATGAACATGAATACAATATACACTGCAACATTATGTAAAAAGAAATAACGAGTCTCATGAGAAATGTGTGACTGATTAGGTAATGATTGTAATCCTGCAACCCATAATTTAGGTAAATAAGCTTCAATGTGGCCATTATAGCCAAAATCCAGTTACTTGACTTCTAGAGTGGAACGGTATCATCTCATGTTACACCTTGATGTTCATTGCAATGATTAGCTGGCTGGGAATGCAGGAGGGAGATGGACACAGAATGAACAATGGCAGATAACAGGAAAGGGATAGAGAATTTCAAGCACATCTGCAGCAGGATGGTAATTTAATTGGAGATGGGAGACAGTTCGTAATTCGGTGTGGTCTAGTACACAGACTGCTAGGCTGATTCAATCTATAAATATCATTTACTGTTTGGATTTGAATTCAACAAACGTCAGGATTTTTAAAGGAGTATACCAGGGGCAAACAAGTCATTAGACTAATATTAAAAAAATTATTGTCCTTGGTAGAGGGAACAGCCTCATGTAGTTGTTTTTTTTTTTTTTTCAAGACAGCCTGTCTTGGCAACAGTTGCCTTAGTAACTCTATACTTGTACACAGCAGCAGTGTAGCTACTGGTACCATAAAGCAGGTTGTATGGTGTTCCGCACACATGCACACACCCACATCCACCTACAAACATGCAGGCAACATGCCACACATGTCTGTGAGCCTGTGTTTTGCTATTAGGTAGACTGTACAGCCTCTATTTCAATTGTACTTGCAGTTGTCAACTTTGTACTGTCACAAATGGGAAAAATAAAGATCTATCTTTCCAGCTGTGTTCCTTGCTACAGACGTGTGACTCAGTTCTTTCTTAAACTGAATCAGAAGCATACATCAGTCATGAATTTGCATCAGCATGCTCATCTTAATACATTTTACAATAGATCCTGAGTAGCCCATCAGAAAAGCAATCACCCTATCGTCCAGAGATTGAATCCCGACTATATCACAGCCATCCATGTCCGGAAGCCAAGACAGCATGGGGGAATTAGACATTCGCCATGGGGGGTGGCATACTAGCTCTCCCATGTTAATCACAGCGACATGGGAGTCAATCATGGGCATTTCTGAGCTCATTTATGTGGAAGATGGTAGATAGCGCTTTCCTCTGAGTGTGTTACGCCACCCTGTGATGCAGCATGAGCAGCAGTTTGAAAAGATGTGTTTGGTTGCCTTTAACGTGTCTCGGAGGAAGCACGTGTTAGCC
Organism: Pangasianodon hypophthalmus; assembly: GCF_027358585.1. Classification (NCBI taxonomy): domain Eukaryota; kingdom Metazoa; phylum Chordata; class Actinopteri; order Siluriformes; family Pangasiidae; genus Pangasianodon; species Pangasianodon hypophthalmus. Next base: position 23,657,210 of record NC_069718.1, on the reverse strand, counting down.
TTCACCCTCCCCATTTGGTAGATGTCGTATGATGGGGAGTCGTGACTGGTCAGTGGGAATTTGCCAAGACAAAATTAGGGAGAAAATGTATGCTTGTGTGTGTGTTTTGGGGTGGGGGGATGGGGTGGTGGCATAGTGATTTTTATCTTCACAAATGTGTTTGTCTTTTCAGAATGTTATTGTGCCTCATTACTGAGGGGTCAGATGGTCAACACTTCAAAGCCACTCTTGTCTGTGACTCTGCTGTTTTGATCATTTTGACAGTATCATCTGATCCATATGGCCAGAACTCCATCCTCCCACTGCCTCTGTGAGTCCTCATGACTCTTGGGGTTATGAGACATCATTAAGACTAAGACAGACTGTCATGTCTGCAGCCGTGTTCTGGAATTAGGATATTTCTGCAGATCTAGTTTTAGCCTCATTGCACCTGGGATATACAGGGAGAATCACACGTCTACACGCTTCGTCTGCTCACTTAGGTTTGTTTGGGCGTTCTTTTGACAGTTGACAGTGCGCTAAGGACAGCTTATCTGAGACTCCTGTCACCAAATCTGCTCTATCCCTTCCTAAAACAATTGCATTTATGATATTTTTTTTCCCCCCTTTCTTTCTTTCTTTCTTTCTTTCTTTTTGACTGCAGCAGATCTCATAGAATTGAAAATATTAATAAGATTTAAAAATAGTCCAATTAAAAAAATCTAACAGAATCCCCATTACTTCTCTCTCTCTCTCTCTCTCTCTCTCTCTCTCAGTCTATTTATTTATCGATTTATATATTTGTTTAGATTTGTTTCTTAGATATGTCTCAGTCTGTAAAAAGGCTTTGACTATAGAATAGGAAAAGAAAGCGTGGTATAAAAAATGATCTCAAAATTGAACATGGTCTTATGTTAAAGACATTGAACTTGTTCAAATCAAATTTGTGGAATGCTATCGACATTATATTCAGAACTGGTCTGATGCCATTTTTTTCTCAACAAAACATAAAGAATATGATTGTTTTTTCCCCAAAGACTCTACTGTAATATATAGTTATGCTAGATGATTGAGTAATTTAAAGTACTTAAAGTACTCACATCTACATAATTTAAATGTGCAAACTGATTCTAAAATACAAACTGATTAGGCTATAAGATATAAGAAATATATACAAATATTTAAAAGACTTCTAAAACTTGGCCCCAAAACAAGCTTGTTTTTTAGTTCTTATTAAAGTTTTAAATGTCAGTACAAAGATTTATCGAAAGACCAGTTTGAGATTTTCTGTTCAGTGTGCTTGAACTCTTGATTCATAGCCGTGCCACTATGCCATGTCTTAAAGGCTGTGATAATGAGTGCATTTAAAAACCTATCTATTTCAAACCTTTTCTTTAGTTTTATGACAGTCAAGTTGATGTTTTGACATTTGTCATGACATTTGACATGGGTTTGTGAACGTTCAAACTGGTGCAGTGCACAAAGCAGAATGATTGCATTGTTGTCACAAGCTCACAGGTACTCACAGGTGCAGAAACATATTTTGAGAATGGGGTGCTGCTAACCGAAAGAGAATAAATGAATATGCACGCTCGTGCACACAGAAATCCTCAAAATAGAGAAGAATAAAGCAGCACAGGTAACATACACCATCCACAACAACATGAATTACAATTAACTGAAATATCTCCAAGAGTAGTGAAAAAGCCGAACACTGCCGCAAACAACATTAGAGTCTCGCTAAACAATCCGCACTCCACATTCACATCCACGTGCAGTCAGAGCCACCACTACATGTGCTCATGTACAAATCAAACATGCCACTTTGGTACTGTAACTGCACTTTACACCAAGCATTTATATTATTATCCAATGTTACTTTTAACATTGCTTTTAAAAGTTCATATTGTTTTTATAGGTTTAATAAAGTAGGGTTACTTTCATGCTTTTATCAAATTTATGGCCAACAATCATGAACAGGGCAACTCTTTACAAGAGCATTCCTAAGTAACCCAATTAACAGCAACATGTCTGATGAACTTACTGTAAATACAAGTATGCAACAGGGCTGTGTTACAGTATGTCACCCACACTATTTATAATATTATAATATTATATATTAAATATTATACTAATGAGATGCAGATTCAGGATTCCATCTCTTATTTATATAAATATGCTGATGATATGGCTCTGGTAGGTTTACTGAAAGATGGGAATATAGCAAAGTTCTATAACTTATAAAGTACATAAAATATATAACGTGGAGTTATCATAATTTAATTATACCAGCAAAGTACTTAACTGAAATAGTTCTCTTGCTTTAAATACAAGTAAAACCAAGGAATTCATTATCAGCAACAAAAATACTTTATTTTCCTTGAGTCAAGTAAAAATTAATGACCAATATGTTGAAACTGTGGAAGATTTTAAGTATCTAGATATTTTACTTGATTAAGTTTGACCGTTTTACAGCCCATATTATCCTACTGTATACATCAAGGATATCTAGAATACCTACTGTATCTGCTAATGAAGCTAAATAGTTTTTTCATGAGTAAACATACCATAGCACAAGTATACAAAAATTTAATTGAAAGCATTTTAAACTATAGCGTCTCTACTTGGTATGGTCCTATTGGGGTAAAGAATAGGACAAAACTGTCTAGGATTGTTAACAAGGCAGAGAAAATTATAGGGAAACCACAGAGGCAGAAAACTGAGCAGATCTTGGGAGAGATCCTTCCCATCCTTTGTTTAGTGAATTCGATAAGCTTACCTCTGGGAGGTGAAATAGGGTACCTATAGCTAAGAATATTTTTAGGAATTCTTTTATTCCACAAGTTGTTTTAAACAATGTAATTATGTTTGCCTAAACTCTCAATTCGGATTAAAGAGGCTGCTCAACTGCACAGTTACACATATTTTTCATTGTAATTTCAATATATAGTGATCATAAATTGGTCTCCAACTTTTCCCTTTATCTCTAGTGATTACAGTGAGTGTTTCTGACATAATACCTTCACAAGAGAACGCTTCCAGTTTTTGAAATATAGCTTTGAAATGAAAACCAGACATTGATATCACCTGCACTACTCCTCATTCATCAAGTTACCGAGCTAAAATAAGCTAAAGTTAGTAAAACGATAAAACACATACCTCGTTTTTTGACTGGAAAAAGTGACAAAATAGGCAAGTTCACAAATTGAGCGACGAAGTTGAACTTCTGTGAGCTTTTTACTGAAATATGTAGAATAAAGATTCCAACTATGTATGTAGGATATGTAGTGTATTTTACTTTGTTATATTTGTTTATTTGTTTATTTGTTTAATTATAGAAGGTGATAGTCATGTTCTCATCCTGTCTAGTGTGTGTGGGAGAATAAAAACCTAAAAATATTTGATTGTAATTTCATATCTAAGCACTTGGAAATGGCAGCAATTTACAAATTAAATTTGTAACTGTAAAAGTAAAACCATACTACTGGTCCATTCTGCTCAATAGGCACTTCTACAGTTGCCTTACACGGACAACTCAAAGATGTCCATAATTCCTAATCTAAAGCATGAATTTGAAAAAAAAAAAAAAAAATCAATGAAATTCTGTTTCCAATTGGTTAATTAACATAATAGTTTTTCCTCCACTGTGTGCCTGTTATAGGGTTTTAAACTATATATTTATTTCTACTAATTGCCCATTGCATTTTCTAACAAGAGATTGAAGTCCCTTTGTTATTTGTTCTATGTTCAGATGACTGAATCATGTGTCTGTGTGTGGTGTATGTAAGTGGCCTGTGTTGCTGTCAAGCCAAAGGCAATTTTCCAGAAATAGACAATAAAGTTATCAATTCAATTCAATAACTATGCAAGAGTAAATCATGAATAAATGTAATAATTGTTTGAAATGAATAATGCATTAGGCTTTGTTAAGCTTCCATAAGCAGGCTTAAATAGGCTTAATTTATTAATCATAATACTTTTGTTCATTAGATTCTATTATTCTATTGCTAGTTGGTTTCCACATCTACTCTGTGTAATTTTAGGCTATTTTTTTCCATGATTGGTGTTTATGAGTTTTATGCTACACACGATGCACTAGTATGACTGTTATATTGGATTAGTTTATCTATATGTTCATTTCGCTAATTTATGTTTTTAGATGGTAACTCCTGGGAGAAGAAATAATTTCTCATGTTCATTCATTAATAATGAAGCATAATGCATTATTCATTTAATATAATTACTACATTAGTTAATAATTTAACCAATGTTAAATTATTAACTAATGTAGTAATCCATGGTTACAGGGTTACTAAGGCATCTTAAAGTGTTACCAAAAAAGTATCAATGCCAATTGCAGCATTACACTCACATCAGATAACACTCACATCTGTACATATACAGGTATAATGACTTTCCTTTCTGCTTAACAATGCTAAATTTTGAAAAAAAAAATATATATATATTTATTTTATTTAAGATTATATTCGGTGCTATTGCATTAGCAATGCAGTGCCCTTACATGCTGAACTGATTTTATTTATCCATTTCTGTGTACTCAAATTCAATACATCTTCATCTCCCTTATTCCCAGAAATTCTCACACATTTAATTTACTAACAAATTTTAACACACATCTCACATCACATGGTGGAAAAATAAGCTGGAAGTCTTCCAAATAGCATGGAGGCAATCTGTCAATAACTACAGCCAGAAGAGCTCAATTTTCAAACTTGGTCGAAAGCAATAAGAACAGTATTAGGTTCTTATTTAACACAGTGCGTAAATTAACAAATGTTTCATTTTTAAATTCCTCCAAACCTTGCAGTGATTTCTCAGATTTATTCAGCAAGAAATTTGAGACCATAAGGGCTCAAATTCAGCCAGGAATCCATTATGTACTACCCCATCCTTTAATGATGATAACCAATATGGACGGTTCAGTGAGTCATACTGGGTATAACAAGCGCTAAACCTTGATTCTGTCCTGTAGATAAACCACTTGTGTCCTTCACTCAAATTATTTTTAAGTATCAGGCATATTTTGGTATTGTTAGAATTGAGTGCAGCATTTGACTCCATTTCAGTAAACAAACTTGAAAACACAATTGGATTAGGCAGCTAAATTCTTGGCTCGTTTAGATGTTAATTGACAATCCATTACCAGTTTGTTAGTTTAAATGAAGATTCTTTAGAGATTTTTTGTTATCATATCTGCTGTCTGCATTAATATTGCAATAATAATTGATAAAATGACAGTTACTAATTAATAAAATTATAAATTATTTCAAATTGTCAGTTTTCCTGTAAACATTACTGGAAAATGATAGTAATTGTCTGTTTTTTTTTTTTTTCTTGGAAGTTAATTAGTGTAATAATTTAAGGTTTATTTGCGGTAACTTTGCACACAGCAAATTACTGTAATTTAATGGTTTTTTTTTTACTGGCACCCTGTTTTTTTTAACCGTGTTTAACAGGATATTTTTAGCAGTTTAGCTCAGCTGATGGAAGATGTTTTTCTTACATCACCACTAAACTCTGTAATAGTGTTTCAGAGAACATTTCAAATGCAAGCTCTAAAACTGTTTCTAAATCCAGATGAAAAGCATACTTCCTTAATTTGGCCTAAACTTAGTCTTGCTATATATTTTGTTAACTAATCATTTCATGATTTACAGTAATTCTGATAGATATGTAGGTAATTCATTAGTGATGTATATTGGTTCCTTAATGCGCTTTATCATAAATAATTTAAAGTATTAGTTTTAAGCCAGTGGCAACAAGGTTTTTACAACAAAACTCTTGGCAAAAACAGAGTGAGTAAAGGACATATGTCAAGCTTTTGATGGAATTTATTTGAGAGCAAGAGGCCTACCATAATGCATTCTGTCTGTAAGGACAAGCGAGAAGCTCAAGGGCGAGCATTCAATTAGAGAGCATGTGGGGAGATAAGAGATGGAGAAATGAAGGGGGTCACCATGCTGTCACAGCCATAGCCAATCTGTATGATGTGCTGAGTGATCCAGTGTTCACTCACTTTTATTAAAACTAGACGACTGTGTCTGAACAATTTCCTAATGTATATTAGTTACAACATTGCACTCCAGATGGATTAGAAGCTTATCCCATGACCTTTACAGTCATTTTCATCAGAGGCTGTAGATGGGGCTAGGAGGGGATTATTTGTTCTTGTGTTTCTTAAACAAGGCATAGAGTACTTTCAGTGTAGCTGGCACATCTTGGGACACAATATCTGTAGAAAAAAGAAAACAAGGCACAGAAGGCATTGAATCATGCACACATGCTCCTTTTGGAGAAGCAGACATACACTCACAACAACAAAGAGTATACAGAGTTGTAGTAAAAGTGTAGCAAACATTGTACAATCATAAACTAATTAATTACATAATAATCAATTAAGTACATAAATATACACACACACACACACACACACACACACGTGTCGCCTATTTTATTTTATTATTGCATGGTGTGTGTCTTTCTGTAGAGCAGCAAGAGCAACTGAGCATACTGATCAACCTCATTTTCACTCTTTTTCTGTTCAACTCTCTTTTTCGCCAACGTCCACAGATGAAGGATTAATGAATGATTGATTGATTATTGAAATGAATGATTATGACCTATGAGCAGCAAGTGATTTCTACTTATTTATTCACGTCCTAGAATGACTTAATTTCTCTCTGGCAATTCCAGCATACTCTAACATACTCTCTAACATACAAACTCTCACTGTTGTGTTAACACAAGTAATAAATTCTAATCCACAACCCTACACTTTCAGTTGATACTGTATAACTGGCTCACGATGCATCTCAGAGTCAGTGAAAATATTAACATACATTATATAGCCAAAGGACCATCGCTCCCATGCATGGGTCTTCCCAAAATTGTTGCCACATAGTTGGAAATATACAATTGTATAGGATGTCTTTGTATACTGTATTCTAAAGCTGGAATGAGATGTTCAAAAAGCTTCAGGTGTCCACAAACTTCTGGTCATAGAGTGTAAGATAGATGTGAATGTTAGGGCTATCATCTACATCCATGTACACAACTATGTCAGTGCAAAGTAATGTTACATACAGTAAACACTATATAAATACTAATGTCAATTACATAAACACTATATATTTATACATTGTCCACTACAGGTTTGATGACAAGTAGTTTTTGAAAAAGTTTAACTGTAGTATGCACTTTCTTTACAGTCAGCCTTTCCAGTTGTTCCTTAGAGATAACTTTTGCTGGATTCCTTAGAGAAATTGTTAAAAAACATTTTTCACACCCCTCTCAAACCAATTAAGGTCCCTTGATTGGTCAGAAAAGTCATCAAACATCTCTTGCACAGCTTTAAGGTAAGCTGGTAACTTCTTGCTCACCTTCTGGGTCAACATTCTGTACTTGTATTTCTCTGTCATTAAGTAGATCCAAAGCCAGGGTGACATTATGAAGCTAGAAGTAAGACAGGTGAAGAAAGTCTGCATTATGAGCAGTTTCAAAAGATATTATAAATTGAACAAACAAACAAAACTGTTTGTGTGGTGTTTTGATTGTGTATAGATTGATTATTTGTGATCTCATATGATAAGTATAATTGAGAGAAAACTTGTGTTGGATACATAATGCATTATCAAAGCTCTGCACAATTACATAAAAAATTCAATTAAAAGACAGTACAGTCAAATTCTGCCCTGATATTCATTCCCTTATTTTGTGGTTCAGGTTTTTAGTGGTTTAGTCTGATTATGAATTATACAGAAAAGACTCCACATGCCTGCATATGCAAAATATAACTGAATTGATATCTCAATGAGTGCATTTTAGATAATTCACTTCTTGGCCAGGTGCCATTTTCCCTCAACATACCATAGAAATACTTAGCAAGTTTTTTATAGACGTAATGGCTAGTGAGATCGTTACCTATTTTGCACTACTCAAGTTGAACTCAGTGATTTTTACCAGTTCAGTTTTAATCCAGATGTTCTTTTGTAGTAATAGGTAAGCAAGATATGGCTGCACGATAATTGTGTCTCAGGAGGGTTGTAATATCTAATCACTTTAAAAACAAGGCGTTGGTAATATCCTGTTAAAACACAAAGCAGATTTCCCTTCACTCTGTCCTAGATTGTTGTTACATCCTTATCCCAAAGTTTTCTTACTAATAATTTATTTCTAGCTTGTTGTTTTGAGTATACGAGGAGAATCTTATTAACTGTGATTTTAAGGGCACACATAGTGAATTTGATATTTATAAACAGAACAAATTGTCTAAGATTTTTACCATCTCTGAGTGGCTGGCAGGAGAGAGGTAGAACTCGTAGAGTGGAATGAAGAAGCCCTCCAACTCACCAATCAGCAAAATTAGAATCACACCATCTGCAAACTGATTATAACAATATCATATTACACTAATTATATACAGTTTTGCATGTTCTTGTACTTGCACCTTATAATAAGTTGTACCTTGGTGTCTTTGGATTCCAGTCTTTCATGTCTCTGGATACATGTTTACTTATATACCATGCTATTTGCATTGTAACTGTCACTTTACTGCCATCTTATCTAATTTGTCACTTTACTTGAACTTTACCACTCAGAAACTTTATTGCTACAGTATTTACACTTCTGGTAAGACTGCATTTCACTAGGTGACAATAAAGTTGAATCTAATCTAGTCTAATTTAAAACATGCATGTGATATACAGTATGTTATATATAAAATAATAAGGTAATAAAGTATTGGGTGTCTTACTTTCTTTGGGAAAATGATCAGGTGTGTTGATATACCTGTTTCTCGATGTCAGACACCTGCAATCTTAATGGCGACATGTTCTTATTGATAAAGTGCAAGAGGGCCTGTAGATAATGTGGATAATGGTAAAATGTACCAGCAGTTAATTTACAGTATAACTAATCTGTTTTGACTGTTTTACTGTTTGAATTGTAAGTGTAGCACAGTAGCATTCTACCTTTTTGACTGTGGCAATTTTGTGTGCATCAAGCTTGAGCAGCTCATCTATGGGGTCTTCTTCTGATAAGAAAGACAAAAATGTTCTTATATATGCACATGTTACTAATGATTACATAACCACCACAACCATAATAAAAATGAGAAAAGTCCCAAATAAAAATTTTTGACTTACTTTTACATCCTTCTGTATCCTCACTGGAATTAGAGTGATAACATGAGACAAGCAAAGGCTATATCTTTTATTATGCATCATGTATATTTATTTAGTTAAAAGTTATTTTATAATTATACCTTTGCAAAGTGATGCATTCTATCTGCTTGTCATATTTGATGCCACCTTTGTTTACCTACATATTGATAATCAGGAGGAATCAGGGAATGTCACGTAAGAAATGATTCTTACATTTAACAACATTAAGACATATTCAGGGCTGGACAAGGATATTCAGTATATATCAGGAACCCAGGACAAGCAGATTTCCTGTCCTTGTTGTTTCCCCAGTGAAAGTACTGTAGATTCAACAACCAGAAAAAAATAGAAAAAATCTTATTCCTAGTTTTCATTTGGTAACTTAATGCACTTCATAGTGGTCTGACAAACCATGAAGCTGTAACTGTATCGCATACTACACATCCTGAATAACACCCCCTGCTGCATATCTACAAGATCTGTCTGATGCTAAAATGCAATTATATAGTGCATAGAGGACAGACACGCAGGTTTGTGGTAACTTTTTTGGCGAGGGCACAAACATGATGTGCTACATTAGAATACATTAGAAACATTGGGCCTCATTTATCAAGCTGCATACAAATGAATTTATGTGTAAATTGTTTGTATGAGCCTTTACATATGTGAAAATCCTGTAAATTCAGGAAAAAAATGTTCATATCCTACTCGTGCTCCTGAATGTATGTAAATTTATGCATAAGAAGACTGACTAATGTAAACTTCACCTTGATCGACTTCCTCGCAACCTCACATCCTCATGCTAGTTCGCTGGGTCAGGGACTAAGAATACCATCGAGAACATTCAGCTATCTGTGCACTTTTCCTTTTACGGAGTGTTGTGGACGTCACAAAATGCAAATCAGCTGTTCCATGTATGCGCTTGGTAATTTACTGGTGATTGACATTCATCAACATACACACATTAGTACTAAGAAAATCCACATTTCCTTTGTAAATCCAGTGGAAATTTTTAGTATGGGTTGGTTTACATAAACATTTACACACAACTTTACTAAAAGTTTGATAAGTGAGACCCATTGTGAGAAGGGGATAATAATGTAAATAATAATGCACTGATTTGTTTCCCTTAGTCTGTATTAACGCAGTTAACTAGGTAACTCGCTGGGCATAGATTATTACATTACAATACCTAACACTTTATTGTACTTAGTGAAGTTTATGTGCAATCAAAAAATGGGACTGTGCGTGGGACTGGAGTGGTCCGACTGTGCAGGCACACTGGAGTGGTACTTGTCTGGTGAGCCGGCTAAATAATGTATGATTTGCCTTCTTCTGTTATTTATATACATGCATTTCTATATATGTGTTTTGAAGTTCATATTCAAAAATTCACCTCAAGCATGACAACCTCCACACTGACATTCTGGGGAAGGGCGAGTTCGGGCTGGTAGCGCTTCACCAGGGCCACCAGCAGATGAAGAGTCGCCAACAGGTCTCGACTGTGGATGACTTAACAGCAGAGAGAGCCTTAATCACAAACTCAAGCTTATTAGACAGTTACATATTAGACTAATTTTGACTCGTTGAATGAATAGGGCAGGGATAGTTCACTATTCATCTTTCTGTGAGGAATGGAAGGTTGTAAATTCTAATCCCAGGATTGCCAAAGAGCCTCTCTTGGGGGTCCTTGAACAAGACCATTAGCCCTCATTTACTCAGCTAAATGCCTGGGTTGTATTCTGTCTCACAGAGGCCACCTCACACAAAAGTGTCATCTAATGGATAACGGTGTCAGTACTGGTGTTTACAGATTCACTTATTAAATGATGGGACCAATAACTACTCACGTTTGGCACTCCATCTAGCTGTACCGTCTGCTTGGGCACCAAGCCCTAGCTCTTGATTGAGGGCCTGCAGAATCAACTCCAGTTTGCACATCTGAGCAGCACTGGTTAGTGCGATCTCCTCTACCCCTAAGTGCACTCCTCCTAACTTGCCTAAGGTCAAAAATGTAAAATGTTAAAAAAATAAAAAATATGTAAAATGTTTTACATAGACCAACATTTCTGTAATGACTGTTGCACTGAGAATGAATGCGAATTTCTTACCCAGTAGGTGATGAAGCACAAGTCCATCATAGATGTCTTCCTCCAGATTCTGGACCACAATGTGCTCTGGTTTCAGAGTACTATTGATCCATTCGACCAGCACCTGTTGTTCAGCTAGAGAGGTCAGATAAAGACATAACGGCTCCACAGTAAAGGACTTGTAGAACAATATAATCAGGATCTCACCTCTTTAAGCTTCAGTAGTTTGGGATCATTTAAAAATGAAGGCTGGATTATCTTTCTTCTTTCTCCTACTAATGAAATAAATTCAGCGGTGCGTCACATTTTACATTTCATCACCCCACACAAGAAGGCTTTTCATGTTTTATTTAGTAATGATACAGAGGATGAAAAGGCCAGCACAGGGCTCTGTGATGTTCACTTATATTAATAAAGTAATAGCTAATTAAAGGTAATGTAAAACACTCACCTTGATTACCTTGCTCAGATTCCACCACTTTATCCATTTGATGTTCTCTGATTAATTATACATAAATAAAATGAATAAGTAAACATCCACTGGTCTGTAGAATTAACAAAAATAATATCAAGCTCACAGATGAATTATTTGTTTTATCTATTTTGCTGGTATATTGTAATTTTAATATTACAAGAGGCTATCTCACATTCAGTCATTGTTTATGCTAAGGTCGTGATATGAAGAAGACGCAAATAAAATTACTTGGTTTCAGTACCAGCCCAAGAACACAAGAAGAATAAAAGAACTGCCTAAAATGATCACTTGATGGAAGGATGGAAACACTTGCAGGATGCAGCAGTTTTTGCCTTATCGCTTTATTTTCCACTCTCTCTGTCTCTCTCTCTCTCTCTCTCACACACACACACACACACACACACACACATACACCACGACTGACATGACAAACTAACAAAGAAAACATCTCTGAAACAGATGAAGATAGAAATGTTTATTTGTGTGTGGTGATGGTTGTCAGGCTTATTTGCCTCAAGTTGACACAAGCCTTTGCTCCACGTCTCGACACACATCTGAATAAACAGGCCTACCTTCAGCAATGCATCAGCAGCACACACACTTTGGCCTTGCTCTTTGCTCTGACTCGTCCCTTGTGTACGTCTTTGCAAGTCAACACTGCGACAATCAAAATCCCACACCAGCAGATAGTCACAGGTTTAACCCTCCTGTTTTACACACTTTTCCCAGCAATTTTAAAGGCAAGAAAGAACAAAAGTGAATTGTCAATAAACACTAGGCTACGTTTGTTAAGGAAGTGACAGTGAAGAAACCCAGCTTCCTCTTTCAGTTACATGGTTTCAGTAGCGGAAACTGAACAATGCTGCTGTTAAAAATATTATTGCGGTCAGGTGAAATCAACATGAACATTTCAAGTACTGAACCATACAACTGACATTTTTGACTGTAGAAAGCCAAACGATGTATAAGAGTCATCAGTAGTTTTAAGCAGTGGTGTGCGCAGTCCGTTTCCTTTTTTTTTTTTTTTTTAATATCCCTGTCACTCAGTTTCATCTCTGTGCTTGGTGAGAAGTTTGTTTCTGACCATATACCATCTACACCATGTTTCTATAACATCCTTTTCTCAGAAAGATTATACAGATCTTCATTCTCTCACGCTCTTTCTCTCTAAGTGAAGTGTTGAGAGTCAGACTCCCCGTGACAAGAAAGAAGCAGTAATTTGGGCAGGGAGGTTACCATGGTTACCTGGCAAATAGACAAGACCCGATTAGTTCCTAAATAAACTAGAAGCGCAGTATTCTCCTTAACAAAAAAGAAGCAATGGTTTACAGACCAAACAGAGTTATTTACACCTTAGCTCTGTGCAGAAAGCACATTTATATATACTTATATAGACTAGTTTTCCTTATAACATATATTGTATCTTTAATTTTAATTAGTTTAATGATGGAAAGTGATGACAGGGAGAGATCATGTATCAAAATACAAAGAGCCTAAATGTAATGAATATTAGTAAATGCTCAAATGATGCATTATGTTTTTGTTTTCATTAATATTTTTAAAATGAATTACTGGTGTGTACATGTACATTATATACAGTATTATAACATTATGACCACTGACAGGTGACGTGAATAATATTGATTATCTCGTTACAATAGCACCTGTCAAGGGTTGAGATATATTAGGCAGCAAGTGACCAGTTGGTTCTCAAAGTTGATGTGTTGGAAACAGGAAAAATTGGTAAGCGTAAGGATTAGAGAGACTTTGACAACGGCCAAATTGTGATGGCTAGATGACTGGGTCAGAGCATCTTTAAAACAGCAGGTCTTGTGGGGTGTTCCTGGTATGCAGTGGTTAGTACCTACCAAAAGTGGTCCAAGGAAGGACAACCGGTGAACTGGCGACAGGGTCATGGGTGCCCAAAGATCACTGATGTGCATGGGGAGTGAAGGCTAGTCCGTCTGGTCTGATCCCACAGAAGAGCTATTGTAGCACAAATTGCTGAAAAGTTAAAGCTGGCTATGATAGAAAGGTGTCAGAACACACAGTGCATCACAGCTTGCTGCGTATGGAGCTGTGTGGCCACAGACCTGTCAGAGTGCCCTTGCTGACCCCTGTCCACTGCCAAAAGTGCCTACAATGGACAGGGGAGCATCAGAACTGGACCACGGAGCAATGGAAGAAGGTGGCCTGGTCCGATAAATCACATTTTCTTTTACATCATGTGGAAGGCCGGGTACGTGTGCATCATTTACCTGGGGAAGAGATGGCACTAGCATGCACTATGGGAAGAAGGCAAGCTGGCGGCGGCAGTGTGATGCTCTGGGCAATGTTCTGCTGGGTCCTGGCATTCATGTGGATGCTATTTTGGCACATATCACCTACCTAAACACTGCTGCAGACCAGGTACACCCCGTCATGGCAACGGTATTCCCTAATGGAAGGATAATGCGCCCTGCCACACTGTAAAAATTGTTCGGGAATGGTTCGAGGAACATGCCAAAGAGTTCAAGGTGTTGACTTGGCCTCCAAATTCCCCAGATCTCAATCCAATCGAACATCTGTGGGGTGTGCTGGCCATCAAGTCCGATCCATGGAGGCCTCACCTCCCAACTTACAGGACTTGAAGAATCTGCTGTTAACATCTTTGTGCCAGATACCACAGCACACCTTCAGGGATCTAGTGGAGTCCATGCCTCGACAGGTCAGGGCTTTTTTGGCAGCAAAAGGGGGACCAACACAATATTAGGCAGGTGGTCATAATGTTATGGCTGATCGGTGTATATGCATTATATATTAAAATGTATATAAACAATATAATATAAAACAGATGCCCTGCTGACTTCTACTTGCAACTAAAAGAAGTGTTGTGTATATCACTATGTTGCAAGTGGTCACCTGAAGTAAAACAGAAGAATTATATAGTATGTCCTTGGAAACAAACATACTGCAAATATTCTGCCTTTCAGCAAAAAGGTCCTTATTAGATGACATCCTAATCTAGATTTTTTTTTTATTATTTTTGGGGTGCAATCCTGAGCTTGGTTACTGAAGTTGGTATGTGTGGCGTTTCAAGTGTTCTCAATGTCCACGTGGCTTTCCTCTGGGTTTTGTGTTTTTCTCCCAAATACCATACTAGTAGGGGGATTGACTACTCTAAATTTCTCCTATGTGTGAGTGTGTGTGTACCCTGTGATGGACCGACATCCCATCCAGGGTATATTCCCACCTCATGCCCAGTATTCTTGGGATAAGCTCTGGATCCAACTCGACTCTGACCAGAATAAAGAGATTAATGAAGATGAATGAATGAATGTTCTGCCCTACAGATATATAGACCTTACTTTAATGAAATCTCAGAAAATACATACTTTTTTGAGATATTGTAATGCAGTGGTACAAGTTAAGCAATGCATTAAGAAATACAATACAATTTATTCAAATGTAGTTTCCTTGGATGAACGAAAGCTTGACCTTTTAATGCACATTGCAATCTAACACTAAAGAATATGATCATGGCGCTGCTCAGTGCAGTCACCGCTTCTTCAAATGTCGATCATAGTAGAATTTTCATGTACACAAAGATTTCTGAATCTTCCTACGCTAAGCTGGAATGGCATAGCTGATAATCACAGATCTTATTCTGTACTCATATCAACACACACGTTTACCTTGCAAAATTCTCACGTGAAGCTTTGGTAGATTGACCCTTATATAATTGGTAAATAATTGATAAACTGAACAAATAATTTTTAAAAATAATAATTACAAGAACAAAAAATAGACATAAATGTTTAATAATTGTAAGAATACAGTTATAATATATATTATATTTTAAATAATCCACAGTGTACACAGGTCATAAAATATCCAAAAATCAAGCATTTATTAATCTAATGTAACACTGTTGGGAGCAGTGAGCCTTGTTTGCATAAATTATGTATAAAAGCATTCGAGTTACGTTTAGTGCTTTCTGAAAGAACAACAGCATCTGTAGCATAAAAAGAAAGGCAACATGTGTAAATAAATGTTCTTAAATACAAACAGTGGACATATGGCATCAGTGAGGCATAAGGTAAGCGTTGATCCACAGTGAAAATCTCTTTTCTCCATCAATCAGCACTTTTGTAGTTGGTGAAGAGGTTATACAGGACTCTCAGAGTAGCCTTTAGGTTCAAATTCACAACATCTACAACAAACACAAATAGCATATAGCAACAAAAGGCAGTGTTAGAGTAAATTGGTAGCAGTTCTAGAGCAGTCAGATCTTCAAAATGCAAGATGGTGCAGTTTTTCCCTAAGCCCCATAAACCATTAAAGGTTTGCAGGAAAGATATTAGAATCTGTCTGTAGAACAGTCGCATCTACTACAATCTTCATCACAAGCCCATCCTGACAAATTGTCTAGCTAATGGTGCTTCTTTTTGAACAGTGGAATATTGTCTTGAAATTATTGTGCTGTATATACAGCACCTGAGAACTGTGCAATAATGCGTTGCATTCTTGTCACAAATCTTGTCAGTGGCTATACTCTATGTTCATACAGAAAGCATACAGACTGTACTTATTTATGTGATTCTGTGACAGTTGCAAAAAAAAAAAAAATCCATGAGCCTTTGCTTTATAAGACTGATGGCCAGAGAATCTATAACATACCTTAATGCCAAATGAGATTAGTAGTTTGTTAACCCCATAACAGTGATCTACCATTATTTTAGTTTCATTTTAATCAGTATTTGTGAATCATAATTTCTAATGTTTAGAGATTAAAGATTAATCCAGCAGACAGCCACATCTACATGAATGTTTGACCACTGAAGATTGAGACAGAGGCTAACCTTATGGTTTATTAGCTAAACTATAAATATCCTACAGATTCAGAAAAAAAATACTAGAGAACTGTGCACAGTGTGGATGGTTATATGGTAAGTGTTGCCATCTACTGAACAAACTACATACTACAGGTCAATGCTATGCATTTCATGTGATCTATAAGCATTTGCCTGTCCTTAGCTTAAATCGTGTGTGACTCTTACCAGTGATTTATACTAAGAGAAATTATTCTCATCACTGGTGTCCTAGTAAAATATTAATTATTCAGTACCTTCCGGTCGAGCTTTAGGTTTCTTCAGTCCTCCATCCTGCATCAACTCAAAGGCAAATGCTACATTATGCACCTGTGTAACACACAAATATATCAAATTTCCTCACTCCTCAAAATGCCATTTCTATGAGTGCAGCTGAATGAATGAGGAGCTTTACACTCACTTTCTGTTCAAAGTTCTCTGGCGTGAGGTAAAAATTATACAGTGGTACAAAATAACCTTCCAGCAGGCCCATCAGCAGCACCAGATATACACCATCTGCAAACTATAAACACACACCCATGATTTGCACACAAAAAAGATATATTAATGTTTAGTTATTAACAGATACAGGCTACAGTGGATATAAACTCTACACACCCCTGTTAAAATGGCAAGTTTTTTGTGATGAAAAAAATTAAACCAAGATAAATCACTTTTTCCACTGTCAATGTGAAATTACAACATATAAAAATTAAGTGAATAACAATCAGAAACATTTTAGGGAAAAATAGGAAAAAATAAAAAAGTTACAATAACCTGGTTGCGTAAGTGTGCACTTACGCAACCTTTGTGTGGCTGTGTTCTGAATGAACCAATCACATTCAATCTCATTTTCAAAAGTAATTATCATACAGCTGTCATCAATAAAATTATTCTGATTAACCCCAAATAAAGACAAGCTGTTCCTGTAGGATTTTCTTCACATCTTCTCGGTTTCATTTGACAGCTGAAGTCATGATCTGGAAAGAGCTGACAAAGCCTGTACAGGGTCTCACTGTCGAAAGGAATCAATCAGTAGAGGAGTATAAAAGAATTTCCAAAACATTAGCTGTACCATGGAACACTGTGAAGGCCATCATTAACAAGTGGAGAAAATAAAGCACCACAGTGATATTACAAAGAACAGGAGGTCCCTCTAAAATTTACAAAAGAACAAGACAAAAAATTATCAGGGAGGCTGCCAAGAGACCAAAAACAACATAAAAGGAGCTGCGGGAAAGTACTGATTGCTCTCTGCATGTGACAACAATCTCTCATCTTCTTCACATGTCTGGGCTGTGGGGTAGGGTGGCTAGACAGAAGCCCTTTCTCACAAAAAACATCCAAGCCCAACTAAATCTCCCCAGACCATATGGCAAAATGTGTTATGGTCTGATTACACCAATTCCAAAAGTGGAATCTTTGGTCCAAAAAAAAAAAAAAAAAAGAACACCATGCCCACAGTGAAGCATGGTGGTGGCAGTATCATGCTTTAGGGCAGCTTTTATTAAGTGAGAACTGGGGCTTTTATCAAAGTATTAGTTTAGTGGTGTGCAAATTTATGCAACTAGGTTATTGTACATTATTATTTTTATTTTTTCCTATAAAAGTTTCTGATTGTTTTTCACTTTATTTATATACATTGCAGGGATGTGTAGACTTTTTATACCCATTGTATGTATGAAACTTTGGAAATCTTCAGTGCTGTAAGAAAGAGAAGAGAAGAGAAGAGAAGAGAAGAGAAAAGAAGATTGGGAGTTGCGTTCACCTGTGACTCCAGCTCAGTGACTTCCAGATTCAGTTTGTTCAGGTGTTTATTTACGAAAGTGATCAGGGACTGAGAAAGACGATAAACCATCATCAATCAGTACATGATGGCTGGACTTGTGGTATATCTTGAAAAGGTTAAAGGCTTTAACTTTAAAGTTAACTTTTAAGTCAACTATTGAGACATAATAATATAGGAAGACATCTTAAATACAATATCGGGGAACTGCATCAAAATGCTGTGAGACAAGGTGTTTTACCGTCTTGACCACATTGAGCTTGTCAGGTGCATGGTCCAGTAAGGTGTCAAAGGCATCCCTCTCTGTAATCACAAAACAACATATGTACACTATAAATTTAATATATATGCCAGTAAAGTTAATCCAACTGTTTCACATGCACTATACCGCCAAAAGATTGTGGGCACCTGACCATCACACCCATATGTGGTTCTTCCCCAAACTGTTGCACAAAGTTTGAAGCACACAATTGTATACTCTTGCCAAAAAAATGGGCCAAGCCCAAAATGGCAAATATGAAGCTTTTAATGGTCTTAACAACAAATCATTGGTCAGAAAATTAACAAGAATTAAACAAATGCTATTTTTTTTTTACTTTTGGTTAATTCTTGCTAATTTCCTGACCAATGATTTGTTGTTAAGACCATTAAAAGTTTAATATTTTGCCATTTTGGGCTTGGCCCATTTTTTTTGCCCAGGAGTATATAGGATGTCTTTGTATTACAGTTTCCCTTCACTGGAACTAAGAGGCCCAAACCAGTTCCAACATGACAATGTAGGTGTGCACAAAGCGAGCTCCATGAAGACATGGTTTGCCAAGTTTAGAGTGGAAGAACTTGACTGTCCTGCACAGAGCCCTGACTGCAACCCCACCGAACACCTTTGGGATGACATCAGTGCCTGACCTCACTAATTTTCTTGTGGCTGAATGAGAAATCCACACAGCCACACTTCCAAACCTAGTGGAATAGTGGAGGTTATTATAACAGGAATGGGATGTTCAGCAAGCACATATGGGTGCAATGATCAGGTGTCCACAAACTTTTGGCAATATAGTGTAACCAACATGTTTGCCTACTCACCAAATCTTCCCATCATCATCCTGCAAAGGAACAGGAGCAATACAATGGGTACATGTTGTGCAGAAAGAATCATCTAACCACTAGATGCCACTAAGGGATTAGTCAAACACTTCACTTACTCTGTAGTAGTTGTGAGTTCTTTTGTTATACGTGATGTGTGTAAGATGCCCTCCTTTTTCTGTAGAAGATAAAGAACTTGAGACCTTTACTATCTAACTCATATGATATGAATGGAATGAGCATGTCTGTGTTATAGACAAGCTTACACACCTTGACTACCACCACCTTTACAGAGACATGCTCAGGGAGCCTGATTGGGGCCATAAAGTGCATGGCCAGAGTCACCAGCAGGTACACGATGGCCACCAGGTTCTTTGAGTGGATTGCTAAAGGAGGAAAAAACAAGACATGACATTTAGCCCTTCACTAATCTGAATGAATGTGTTGCGGTGATCTATATAGCTAGACACACACTCCTCACAGTGTTGTACTCACAATCAACTCCCCAATCTATCGTCCAGCCTTGAGGTCTGAGCAGTTCATTCACTGCTTCCAGTACAGTCTGTAGTTTCTGTTTCTGACCAATCTCTGACTGGGTCACTTCTGCTACATTCAGTTTACGTCCTGACAGCTTCTCTGTTCGAGATAACACACACATATACACACACACACAAACAATTGTTCTCAATGTTAAAGTACTGAAATATAAAATCCACATCTGTCAATCAGAGTAGTTAATCATTAAAAGATTTGCTCTTTCTTATATCCTCTCAATACGCTTTCTTACCAAACAGCTTCTGCAGCACCTGTCCATCATAGAGATCCTCTTCTAGATCTTTAACAATGATCCTCTCTTCCTCCAGTTCATTATTGATCCAATCGATCAGAACCTGGGTTGAATGCAAAAGTAATCAGCATTATTAAGGCAACACTGAGCAGCTTCATCATAACTGGGCTTCTCATCGCCTCAGTACTCGGCTGAGAAAACAACTTTGCTAGTATGATCTACTCATTTGTCCTGAAATAATTTTTACACCACAACTTGTTCTGGACACTTAAAAGTCTACTGTTGTCTAGGTTTTGTTTTGTTGCCAGTAAATGCAAAGAAACAAGAAAAGGGAATGAGAAACACACCTTCTGTAGGTCTTTAAATTTGGGATGCTCTCTAGAGGTGGGATCTAACATAATCCTCTCAGCATTCTCCTCTGTGAAGAGAATAAGACATAATGAAAGTCTACAATCACCTATAAACCCTGCTCTAACCTTAAAACGAAAAAGGAACCTTTTGGCTCGTTTAGTTTTTAAATAAATGCTGCAGTTTTTGTAAAACAAACAAACAAACAAACAAACAAATAAATAAATCCTCATAAGGACCAGCCAATTATCCCCACAAGGCCAAAACTGCCAGACATTTCGTTCCCACCAAGATATAAAAACATGCCCCCACACACACACACACACACACACAAGCACACTCTCATTCAGTACACAGCATACAGTATGTTCCCATCATACAGTATACGGCACACATGTTCCCATATATATATATATATATATATATATATATATATATACATATATATATATATATATATATGTATATGTGTGTGTGTGTGTGTGTGTGTGTGTGTGTATATATATATCTATATATAAGTTTTTGCAGTGAGTCAGTACTTCTGCTCTTTTCTCTGAAAGGACACAGATGAAATCTTTCCACTTGCCTGTGACTCAGATGTAATTCTGAGTAACAATGGGTGTTGTCAAAATGTTACCAAAGAGAAATTACTTCACAATGGAAATGACATTTAATTGAATTCAGATCTAAAATGTGTTTGGTTTAGATGTTAAGCTGAAACAAATAACAAAGCTTAATTCTTTACAATTCTAGACAGAAATCTGCAAAAATGGCATCACAGTCATAGGGCTAGCTCAAAGCATATAAGACAGCATGAGCAATGTACAATATACATTTTAATAGAAATTAATTAATTTTTTTATTTTTGAAGATTGCATTCCTGACTTATAGTTGAATATTAATGCAAATGTTTACTAATTCTTTTACTGGCATTTCAATGACCTTGATTTCCAATAACACCATAATGGAAAATAGGGAAGAGGCAGCTTGTTAAGAGGCAGCAAATACCAGTCAGTAGGTCTTTCTCATATATTAAATATTTGAAATATTTCCAGATGGAAACTTTTTGTATGATATTTCAGTGGTACTGAAAACAAAGTGCATTCAGCATTAGCAAAAGTAAGCCTTGGCGATAAAAAAAAAAAAAAACTAACGGAGAATCCACATGATGCAGCTACATTGTGCGTTCAAATCTCTCCCATTGGTAAGACAGTAAATCAATTTGAATTGATGAGGAGGGAGGAGTATGTTACCTAGCAGCATGTCCTCTGGGAGGAGGTCAGTACTGGCAGGGAGGAGTGGCGCGTTGATGGCGTACTTCCCCTCTTCCTGAAGGTCACTCACTAAAGACACACAAACATCAGAGACAATATTGGAACCACATTTAAGCAACATATAAGGAAAGGGAATTTCTCCAGTATCTACTGTATTTGTGGAAGTATTGTCAGAACTTCTCTTTAAGAAGTGTGCTGCACCTGATCAGGACAGCAGTTTTATTTGTGCGATTCAGAATAACCCACAGACACAATACACCCTACACCCAAATCATCCATATTTCCCCTTTTCTCTCTTCCCCATTCTTAGCAGGTCACGAATGGCTCTCCACAGAGACAGAAATGTAATCTGGCTTCCTCTTTGGTACTACAGTGCGCCGGACCCCTTTCATATGCCGCTGCCACCATATCCTATGGGGTAGGTGGAGGCAGAGATTCATATCAGAGACAGTTATTACCCACTAAAACACAGCCACACCCTCTCTGAGATACTGATATTAAGGTTGTCATAGAGCTAAGAAGCTAAATTAGCTTTCATCTCTCAACTTTTCTGAAGTTACAAACTTCAAAAATAATGTCAGAAAGTGACTACTTCCTTTATTTCTTGTACTCATAGATTACTGTGAGGCTTGCAGGGAGAGCTTGTACTGTATGTTGGACCAAATTGACATTTCCTTTGTAATTACAGCCTAAGCATTTATCATAATTATGCTATTTCCTCCCAAAGTGGCTGCGCTGGCTAGATAATCTCTGGACCTTCTAGCTCTGGACACAAACTAATCTGATAAAGCAGAGAAACCAGGCTTGCTGGGTATAAATCATCACAGAATCTCAGAATCTACAGGAGGGAGTAGCAACACTAATCCACGCAGTAGAGCTTATGGATTGTACAAGCAACAAATATCAGGCATTCCATCTGAAGTCTACTGAGCTGCACCACACATACTCAAAGAGACCGATTCTGAATAATAACAGTGTTCATTATGAAGGATATTCACATAATCAAACAACCAAACACATCATTTTCATCACTGATTCCCTTTAACACAACACTACCTTGCTTTTTTCTCTTAGTCCCACACAGTAGCCCAGCCATATCGTAAAATACACTCCGGGATCCAGCAGGTACCCGTAAGAAAATGACGGGAGAAAGGGTGTGTGAACGAGTGTGTGTGTGTGTGTGTGTGTGTGTGTGTGTGTGTGTGTGTGTCCACGGACGCATTCAGTGGGCTGCTGTTTGTGGGGCTATGGCATTGAATCCAGCTTTTGCACGCGTTATTTCTGTCCATGCACAACCCCCTACACTTTGCTGCTCCTGTTTCACTAGGCGACAGGAGAGTAGGGGAGAAGACAAGAACAGCTAGAAAATCATATCATGGCTGAATCTTAAAGGACACGCAAGCACAGGTAGACTGGCAGTTCCTAACGTCAGATTTATATACGTTGATATGTGCATGAGAATAGGTTGCATGATGATCAAACAAGTGTTAATTTCCTTACGTATACAGGCAATAGCAGGTTCAGATAACACAATAAAGCAAATCCACACACATCCTATAATCCTGTTTATCAATCGATGTTTGCGCATTTATAGATTATGAAGCCATTTTTTTAAATAACAAAAAAAATTTAGTTTTTCAAAAATTCATTCTGTTTAGCTCTGATGCATGTTGTCCTGGACTGACCATTTAATTTAACATTTTAAATGAATCAGCAAACCTTTGCTTACTGGTGAGCAACAAATATCCTTAAAAGCAATGCAGGCTTAATCTTCTGAAACCATTTTCATGTTCAAATCCATTAGCAAAGTGCAGCTGAGCAGGCTGCATCGAACTGCATTGTCACAGAGCACCACTTACAACCAGTACAAATCAATACACCTGCAACTTGTATATAGAGAATTTACTCCTCACTACACACCAGATTTTTGCCATTTCATGCCCTAACCTACAGGCTGAACCTGCTGAACCTGGACAAGATCTAAGAAACAGAAGCTGTACTGCAAAAAATTATATTTTCGCAAGTAAAAATATCTTGAATTAATCAACTAATATTTCTCCTTAATGGATTGTTTTTAAACAAATACAAGATTATTAAGCCTACTAAGATATTTTTTACTCATTTCATTCTTGAAATTGTCTTTTTCTATTGGCAGATTATTTTGTTTATTTCAAGCGTTTATTTCTATAAATGTTATTTCTTTATTTCTAAATTGAAAAATGATCTGCCAATAGAATACAACAATTTCAAGCATGAAATGAGCAAATCTGTTTAGACTAATGGTCTTATATTCGTTATAAAATAATCTCATAATAAGAAATATTAGATAACTTTTCCTTTATTCAAGATATCTTCATTTGCTAAGATATCATTTGTTGCAGTGTAATATGTTCAATCTGCTTAAAATATAAAATAACCTTCCCTTAGATGCAGATCTTCAAAATCAAACCATATTCAAAGCTTGTCTCTAGGAAGGCATGTCCTGCAAGACATATTAAACGATATTTGAGCTTGGACACACATGCAGTCACCATAAATTTGGCTCTAGATATTTCTGGAGTCTGGATGGTTAGATTTGACGCACAACTGCCAGATGAGCAACAGGCCACAGACTGTGCTGAATTACAGAGCTGTTTCTACTGCCTTTTATTATTTTTTTTAAACAAACGACCACAACTCCAGATGTGCTGTCAAATAATGGTAATTAAAGTAGATCTAAATTTACAATTAGCAAATAAAAAAAAAATTGGGACAAAGTTAAAAGCAGAGGATCAAATATACTAGTTTAAGAGATAAAAATATACACAACTTACTTTTAGTACCTTTCTTCTGTGGCACTTGTGTCACTACAGTTAATAAACACTGGAGAATATGACTGCAAGTATGTGGAAAGCAATGACTTGCATTTATGCAACTGCACTTAATGCTTGTCAGTGAGTAGCATTTGGACTGACAGATCACAGGCACACAGTTCCTCCATGCTTATCTGAAAGAAACTAACTTGTGCATCAGGAAATACAACTGTAGAAGCTCTGTTGGTCTGCTGCTAAATTTCTGTTCAAATGAATGGTGCAGTGTTTCTGGTGCTAAAGTTTGCCAAACTGGTTGTCTTCATCCACATTTCTACTTAGCAATTCAAACACCCGTATTTCACAATATCATTTCTATTTTAGTGTTCCACAAGTGCCTGATTTGAGGACATTTCTGCAAGACATTTCAGCACATTGTGCACATGCACATGCCTTGCATTGCGGTATTCACACATTTTGGTACTAATAACATTGTCCCTGTTGTGCTGTTGAAATGATTGACTGAGCATGCCAATAGACCAAATGTTATGTCTCAACAACAAAGAATTACTTCTGGGAAGATAACACTAACAGAGCTGCATTAGTATAGCAGGCTCTATAGGAAAACTATAACACTGTCAATATCATTGTAAAAAAAAAAATCATACCACTCAGACGGGTGTACCAAAAGGTTCAACTGAACCCGAAGACAACAAAAAAACAAACTAGTGAAGAAATTGGAGGCATCAGTTACCAAAGTATTCAGTTCAATTTTATTCATGTGGTGCTTTTAATAATGGACATTGTCATAAAGCAGCATAACAGAAATCTGGATATAGATTTCATTTATCCCAAAGTATGTACCAATACCATACCAAAGTATGTACATCTACCATTAAGAGAGTCCTACATCACCATTCGCTTAAAGGCTGTCGTGCAAGGAAGAAGACCCGACTCCAAGACCAGCATAAAAAAGCCAGACTGAAGATTGCAGGTAATCAGTAGCCTTTTGGAGGGGTGTTCTCTGGTCAGATGAAACAAAATTTTAACTGTTTGGCCATAATGTTCAAAGCTATGTGTGGAGGGAAAAGGTCATTTCAATTAAATTCAATTCAATTTTATTGTATAGTGCTTTTAACAACACACATTGTCACAAAGCAGCTTTACAGAAATAAATACATTCAGGATATATATTTTAAATTTATAAATTTATCCCTAATGAGCAAGCCAGAGGAAACAGCGGCAAGGAAAAACTCCCTGAGACAATATGAGGAAGAAACCTTGAGAGGAACCAGACTCAAAAGGGAACCCATCCTCATCTGGGTGATAAAGTACAGTGTGATTATAAATAAATCCCTTCTATAACGGTGTACTACATGGTCAAAAAGTGCAATTGTGTAACCAGGAAATTCATTACAGTTTTCACATGAATTTCACAAGACTGTGTTGTTGAACTTATCCACTGTTCACTGATGGAGACTTGAGTGCAAAACTGTTCTTGGGACTTGCAGTACTAAAGCTATCATAGCAACACTGTTCATATCAATTGCAGTCCAAAGTCACCTTCATGATTTCTAAGTGGTACCAGCCTCAGTAATCTCACTGATCTCACTTTTAATCTGAATACACCACCACCACAACTGTGAAGCATGGAGAGTTGCATCATGTTGTGGGAGTGTTTTGCTGGAAAAGGGACTGGTGTACCTCAGAGAATATTTATGAGGATGGGCAATTATCCAGAAATACTGATAACTCAAAACATCAGTCAGAAACTTAAAACTTGATCACAACTGGGTCTTCCAGCAGGACAATGATCCTAAGCATGCCTTATACAATTAAAGTAGATATCCTAATTAACTTAACATAGGAACGCTATGATAACATGAAATGTATGGAGTTGTGAAAAACTGAGTTTGAATGCCTAGGCGTATGTAAACGTTTGGCCTCAAATCTGTTGTAGAATAACAATAACAATGAGTATTGGTAGTATTATGAAATTATGCCAATGCCAGCAAGAGAGAACTAACTGCAGAAAAAGGCAAACCTTGAATAAAAACAAAAATAACAACAACCCTGATGTCCTCTTTCTTGTTTCATACACTACATGACCAAAATTTTGTGGACACCTGACCATCATGTCCACAAACATATGTGTTCCTTCCCCAAACTGTTGCCACAAAGTTGTAAGCACACAACTGGATGTCTTCGTATGCTGTAACATTACAGTTTTGCTAAGTTCCCTGGAACTAAGAGGCCCAAACCTGTTCCAGCATGACAATGCCCCTGTGCACAAAATGAGGTTCATGAAGATGTGGTTTGTCAAGGCTAGAGTGGAAGAACTCGAGTGTCCTGCACAGAGCCCTGACCTCAACCCCACTGAACACCTTTAGGATGAACTGTAATGCCTCTTGACCTGACATCAGTCCCTGACCACACTAATGCTCAGGTGGCTGAATGGACAATTCAATTCAATTTTATTTGTATAGCGCTTTTAACAAAGGACATTGTCATAAAGCAGCATTGATTTACAGAATTGATTTTCAGAAATCAATACTTTCAAATTAAATTGAATCAAAATAAATGGCAACTGTGTGAATTTATCCCTAATGAGCAAGTCAGATGCGTCAGTAGTGAGGGAAAACTCCCTGAGACGATATGAGGAAGAAACCTTGAGAGAAACCAAACTCAAAAGGGAACCCATCCTCATCTGGGTGACGCTAGACAGTGCAATTATAAATAAATCCCTGCAATTATAAATAAATCCCTGCTATAACTGTGTACTACATGGACAAATAGTGCAATTGTGCAACCAGTAAATTCATCACAGTTTTCACATGAAGCCTGGTTTGTTGAACCTATCCACAGTCCACTGATGGGGACCTGAGTGCAAAACTGCTCGCAGCATCCACAGCCCCAAAGCCACCACAGGACAACTCCCCATATGAGATCCCCATCCATGTAAGGCCACCCCCAGCAGCTGCGAGCGATCACCAAACGATGAGAACTCCAACCAGAAGAAGGGCATCAGGATTTATCAGGCAGGTCTGGAGAGCAGAAGGGGTCAGGATCACTGGTATCTCAGGAGTAGCATAGTAGTGGAAAGCCTTTTGGCCATATACTACACAGTATGATTGAATCATATTAAACTCATGTAGTAAATGTCAAATTTAAAAATCTATGCAGTGAAATTAAGGGACTCGACATCGTGGAGTGAAGATAAGAGTGTCCACAATGCAAAATAACAAATCCAGCAGGAAGGCAACTCAGACTGAAGATATGTCTAATCTTTCTACCACTGACCACAAGCGAGTCATAATGGTCCACCCACAAGTACCACCCTAGAAAATCCTAAAAAAAAAAATCCAGCCAGTGGACGTACACTGTCCTGAGGGTATCCTGGTCATTAACAGTTCCTTCTCAGGCACTCAGTATTAATGTCCACAACAGGGATATTAGGGAAGTTCTTCAGAAAAAAATACTGAGATGAAAAATCTAACATACAGTCTGAGGAATAATATCAGTGACTCCATACTGCTGCTGTATGTTGCTGGTATCAGTGGTGACATGTTGCCATATACAAACCAGTTCAATTAACAATTGAACCTCACAATACCACATACCATCACTGTTTAAATAGTTAGGAACACACTACACCAGTCTCAAAGGCTAGGTGGACATTAGGCAGCTAATATTTCAATATTTTGTGTTGGAGACTCCTTTTGGGTGACCAAAACGAAACATGCAAATACCACATGAAATACCTAGGAAATATAAACAGGACCTCTTTTTGCACTGGCAAGAATCATTACAATATGATAACCTTTATGCAACATTTTTATATTACATGAAGAACGCTAATGGCTTGCTTTAGGTAGGCTGTATCAATAAATTCTTACAATTGTGTTAAACATAGATAGCTTGCTTTTCATCCTCTTTATCTTGAACCCTAAATGTCTTTTTTAATTCTTACTTTTAATTTCCATCTTTTTTTTTCCTTTTTTTGTGGGCATCTTGCTGTCACCTAACCCTAACTGTAAATGTAGATTAAATGTCAACAAGGTAAGAGAACATGGGCTATTTTTTCCAAACTGCACCAAATGAATAGCATCAAAGATAGCTAAATTACCAAACAAAACAATTCACTCCATAAACCAATTTTCCAGCTTACCAGCAGAAAGTGCAAACAGTAATATACTATATGGCCAAAGGTTTGTGGACACCTGACCATCTCACCCATATGTGGTTCTTCCCCAAATGCTGCCACAAAAGTGGAAATACACAATTGTAGAGAATGTCTTCGTATACTGTAGCATTACAATTTCTCTTCACTGGAACTAAGAGGCCCAAACCTGTTCCAGCATGACAATGCCCCTGTACACAAAGTGAGCTCCATGAAGACATGGTTTGCCAAGTTTGGTGTGGAAGAACTCAATTGTCCTGCACAGAGCCCTGACCTCAACCCCACTGAACGCTTTTGGGATAAACTGGAACACTGACTGCACCCCAGTCCTCCTCACCCAACATCAGTGCCTGACCTCACTAATGCTCTTGTGGCTATGGGGATTTGTGTTCATTCAGCCATAAGAGCATTAGTGAGGTCAGCCACAGTGCAAAATCTAGTGGAAATCCCTCCCAGAAGAGTGGAGGTTCTTATAACAGCAAAGGGGGAATAAATCTGGAATGGGACGGTCAGGTGTTCACAAAGTTTTGGCCATGCAGTATACTAGCTACTCTAATGCCTACTAACACACTTCTCTTAAATGTTTGAGGGTTCTCTCTGCATAGATGAGCCCAATACATGCACAGATGGGGGGACAGGAGAGTGGGGGTTACAAGTAAGAGGGGGAACATTTTAATTTGTCTGTGCATTTTTTCTCATACTGTTTTCCCATATTGTCATTTCAATTCATAATTGCCTAAAATAACATTAGCAATTATGTACAAAGGGTCTTGTATGATTATTTAAGGGGTAAAAGATCACATCCTACACCACATTAATCCTGCCCATGCCTGGTCCACAACAGAATGTCACCAGTGTTACCAAACTGACCACCTGTCATTACGCT
This sequence comes from Pangasianodon hypophthalmus, assembly GCF_027358585.1. NCBI lineage: Eukaryota > Metazoa > Chordata > Actinopteri > Siluriformes > Pangasiidae > Pangasianodon > Pangasianodon hypophthalmus. Next base: position 23,627,501 of record NC_069718.1, on the reverse strand, counting down.
ATTTCAGCCCAACAGTCAGCCTCGGCCCCTTCACATGGTTGTGTTTCTGTCGTCAGGACAACTTCCTGAGCAACTTACTTGTTGATAGACAAAACAATGGTTACAATATTCCTCATTTTAAAAAATAATCAGGCACAGAGGAAGTGCCGAGACATATACATACACTGTCACAGTCTGTCAAACAATCTTTAGAGATGGTTAATTAAAAAAGTTTCTGTTTAATGTGATTAAATCTGTTTGTCGAGTAAATTGGTCTGTCTCTCTTAACAACGAATCCTCCTATTTAAAGAATATGAGTGTTTAGCAGTCATGCGTGAATGAGCTGGCTCTGAGGCAACTCAGTACGGCTCAAAAAAGAACAAAACACACACACACACACACACACTTGTTTGTCCTACTATCCTTGTGAGGACCTTCCACTGACATAACTATTAACACAGCTAATTAATGCTATGCCTACATCTAAACCTTATCCTAATCTTAATCTCAGTAACCAAGAGGAAACATTTAGTTTTTTAAAATAAAACCAGCCAAATGTCCTCATCAGGTCAAAACTTTCAGATAGTACTATCCTTGCCGGTCCCCACCAAGATATATATATATATACACAAACACACACACACACACACACACACACACACTTTGCAGCTGTTCACACATAACAGTGGGGTGACCAGTGAAGCATAAATCTAAAGGGAGTGAAACTAAAGTGAATATGTATTTAAATAAGCGCAGACACTACCAACAAAAGAAGTTTCGTCCGGAACAGTAATGCCTCTGGAGATATAACAGAGGGAGAAAAATAAGTACTGTTATCTTAACATCCCTGCATTCCTGGCATAGGGGTCTATTTATGTTCATTTCATCAACACCAGTGCCAGCCTGCAGTTTGACTTTTTCACATGCCTTCACTGGATATCAGTGACTAATCACTCTTAATATCATTCATATATATTCTTTGAATGAACATGGTTTAAATGCTAGTGATGCCTGACAAGACTAATCTCACACACTGCTGAAAATGAAGTGTATATGGAACAGCACCATGGACAGTAGCTGTACTGTACAACACTCCATGGTCACATCTCATTTCAGGTGGTATATAACAGATATGCGGATATTATTATTATTATAATGATTAAATGTTTGACCTTCTTTTGCTTTCTTCTTGCGAGACAACGTGCCTCCGAGCTTCCCAAGAAAAGACTCGTCCTTCTTCATCTTTCCCGAGGGCGCCGCAGGTCTGGAAGTAGACATCTCTCAATCTGCTGGGATTGCCTTTGCATCCAGGGCTGTGTTTCAAATCCGGAAACGACCCGCTCAGTGCACTTCAGAGCGCACCTAGAGGCAGCAGAAATGCCGCGTTAAAGCACCACAGCGGCGCAGACAATGGCCAAGCGGAAAGAGGCCTTCATTAGGACGGACAGTGAAGGGTGACTCGTTATACAGTCACCGGTCTGGTCTATGGAATGCCAAAAGGTCCATAAACACGGAAAAATTGGCCACATATTGGCCACGTTTACATTGTTAAGACAGCCTTTACAGCATCTGTATCAATTTGGATTCAACACTAGGGATAGGAAGTTCTCAAACAATAGGTTTTTATGCTAAGTAGATAAATTAGGTATCTAAGTAAATTAAATTCACATATTTATAGAGCCACTGATCTACATGCGGTGTGCACGGGGCAGCAGGGCATATCTGCTGGGGTCTCCAAAAAGAAACATTTCATAACCTTTCATGCATAAATTATTTATAATATATAAATTGAAATCTTTTCTTTTTGCTTAAAATGGCATGGCTGTTGTTGTCCTTCTTCCGGCTGCTAGTGTTACGGGTCGCCACAGCAGATCACTGGTACACATATTTGATTTGGCACAGTTTTTATGCCGGATGTCCTTCCTTATACAACCCTCCACAATTTTATCCAGGCTTGGGACTGACACTGGGAGTGCACTGTCGTGTGCAACCCCAGTGGCTGAGCTGGGAATCGAACCCAGGCCACAGTGGTGAGAGCACCATGACCTAACTACTAGTCCTCCAGGGACCCTAAAATTGCATGGTACTGTATATGAATTTTTATTCTGTCTAAATATTTCTTATATTTAAAAAGTAAAAGGATTGTATGAGTTCAAAAAAGGTTAGAACAGTATGCTTGAAATAATAATGAAAAATTAGATTTTTGAATGTCCAAAATATTTAACATTCAGGTCTAAAATATGTACTGAGATTAGAAAATATCATTTCTGAACATGTACACAGTATAGGATTGTTGCATGACACAAGGAGGTAAAAAACAATCATTTGCCCAAAACCAACACTAGTTTTAAAAAAAAAGAATCTACTTCAGTAGAATCTGGCACAAAACATTTTTTTATTTTATGCAGAAAGTTAACAAGGGCTGAGAACAACAAATTGGTGATTTACATCTTATATTTTCCTAAAATATAAAAATGAGCTTTAACTTGACTGTCCATAAGTGAGGACACTGCGTGAAAGGGTTAAAAAAAAAACTCATCACTTTTATGTTAACTTTTATGCCAAAATAACTTGTATGTTCATGGCACTTGTTTTTTGTCTTTTTAAATGAATGTTCTCCATCATTATTAGAAGAAATTTTCCAGGATATCATATGGCCATTACAATGAAATGCCTCTTAAAATACTCCATTTTGACACTGCGTCCCAGCTTCGTTGTAGATTCTGACAGTGTGTCCAACAAACTTTTCTGAGCTTCCTGGAATGCAACAAACCCCAAAAACTACAGTAAATGTGATTAAATAGTATTAGGTTGCTGGTTCACAGCTCCAGGGTCCCTGCTTCGATCCTGAGCTCAGGTTTCTGTCTGGGCAGAACTTCCATGCATGTTCTCTCCATGTCCCCATGGGTTTCCTCCAGGTTCTCCGGTTTCCTCCCACCTCCCAAAAACATGCTAATAGATTGGCTACTCTAAATTGCCTCTAGGTGTTAATGAGTCCAGTGTTCCCAGAATAGGCTCCAGATCCAGCATGAGCCTGACAAGGATAAAGCAGTTACCTATTGTTGGTTACTACAAACAACAGCTCCTTGATTTGGGAAAGACATCATTGTTTTGAAAGATAGCTCCCTAGCTTACTCAGTCACATTATTAATTAAGTTATGTTCTGCAAATTATGTGGTATAATTAAATCACTTGAATCACTTCTTTTTCCAGCAGAGGGGACACAGTGGCTTGGTACGTTTGCCTCACACCTCCGGGGTTGGGACTTCGATTCCCGCCGCCACCCTGTGTGCGTGGAGTTTGCATGTTCTCCCTGTGCTTCACTGGTTCCTCCGGGTACTCCGGTTTCCTCCCTCAGTCCAAAGACATGCGTTGTAGGCTGATTGACATTTCCAAATTGCCTGTAGTGTGTGATTGTGCCCTGCGATGGGTTGGTACCCCGTCCATGACGTCCCCCTCCTTGTGCCCCGAGTTCCCCTTTTTGAGTCTCAAAGCTCCCTCGCGATGCTGTGCAGGATAAGTGGTACTGAAAATGGATGGATGTATCACAGATAGCATAATCTTTTAATGAAATCTTAAATTAATAAAGTCTCCTTTAGTATATAGATATACGTACGAGCAGGGTTGTCTGTGAACCTTTAGGGGCCCTAAGTGACATCCTACTGGCAACACTGTCCGTGATTTTCACTTGTGATTGTCACATTTCACTACGCAATGTTGTGAGATCAAACTAAATCAGACATTTGAGTTTGATAAATCTCCATGTTAGTAGCCATTTTTTGAACATTTTGCTAAAACAATGATTTTTCATACTAGTAATATATGTATTACTATTACATAGATGAACATTCTCTTAACCATAAAATTGCCATAAAAAAATTTGTAGTATTTATTTGTAATATTTAATTAGTTTATTAGCAAGCAGTTGTATCTAAAAGTATAAATGTCTGCATTAATACTGCAAACCAGACACATTTGCCATGTTTATGGACTGTTTGGCTTTTCATACTGCCTCTGCCTCCTCCCACTGTCAGGACCAAGGCTGTAAAATTAGCATCCTAATTTACAGAGAAGAAAACTCATGACCTGCATTTTTAATATAATTATTTTTTACCTTTAATTAAATTTGCTGAATTCTAAATACCAATGATCCAATCTTAGTGTAAAAAAGGAAAATGTACAAATATTATAAGACAAATGGTTACAAATGAACCCGTGTTATATGAAAGTCTATTAACGGACACATAAATGATCTCACTGTAATATCCACTGTATATCTTACACCATCATATTCTGTTATCTTCTTAGTACTCAGTGTCCCATTGACCCATCTTTATAACATGCATTTTAAAGTACACACTACAGTCAGGTCCGTAAGTATTTGGACAGTGACACAGTTTTCATAATTCTGCCTCTGTACAACACCACAATGGATTTGAAATGAAGCAATCAAGATGTGATTGAAGTGAAGACTTTCAGCTTTAATTCAAGGGTTTTAACAAAAATATTGCATTAACTATTTAGGAATTACATCAATTTTTTTAATGGAGTCCCTGCATTTTCACAGGCTCAAAAGTAACTGGACAAACTAACATAATTATAAATATAAGGATTATTTTTAATACCTGGATGCAAATCCTTTGCAGTCAATGACTACCTGAAGTCTGGAACCCATGGACATCACCAAACGCTGAGTTTCCTCCCTTGAGATGCTTTGCCAGGCCTTTCCTGCAGCCGCCTTCAGTTGCTGCTTATTTGTGAGTCTTTCTGCCCTCAGTTTTGTCTTCAGTAAGTGAAAAGCAGCTCAATTGAGTCGAGGTCAGGTGACTGACTCAGCCATTTAAAAACATTTAATTTCTTTGCCTTAAGAAGCTCTTGGGTTGCTTTCACGGTACATTTTGGGTAATGACCGATCTGTACCGTGAAGCACTATCCTATCATCGGTGACCGAGTTCCATTGGCAGCCATACATGCCCATGCCATAACACTGCCTCCACGTGTTTGACAGATGATGTGGTATGCTTTGAAACATGAGCCCTTCCTTTCCTTCTCCATACTCTTCTCTTCCCGTCATTCTGGTACAAGTTAATCTTGGTTTCATCTGTCCAAAGAATCTTGTTCCAGACCTGGGCAGGCTTGTTTTTTAGATGTTTTCTAGCAAAGTCTAATCTGGCCTTTCTGTTCTTAAGTGTTAGCAGTGGTTTGCATCTTGAGGTAAACTGTCTGTATTTTCATTCATGAAGGCGTCTCTTGATTGTAGACTTTGACAATGATACACTTAGCTCCTCGAGAGTGTTCTTGACTTGGCTATATTTATGAAGGGGTTTTATCTTCACCACGGGAAGAATTCTTCAATCGTCCACTTTAGTTTTCTTTTGTGGTCTACCAGGCCTTTTGGTGATTCTTACCTCGCCGCTGCATTTCTTCCTTGTAAGAATGTTTCAGTTGTTGATTTGGCCACTCCTAAAGTTTCTGCTATGTCTCTGATAGGTCTGTTTTGTTTTTTCAGACTAATGATGGCCTCCTTCACTTGCACTGACACCTCTTTGGACCACATATTGAGTTCCCATGAACAGCTACCAAATGGCCACATTTGGCCGTAAAACTGCTTGTCAGTCAATTGTACAATTACATTTTAATTACTGTTAAAATAGCGGGACCATGAAAAAAATGGCTGTATTTCCGAAATGGTTAATGCAATATTTTTGTTAAAGCCCTTGAATTAAAGCTTGAATTAAAAAAGTCTACACTTCAATCACATCTTGATTGCTTCATTTCAAATGCACTGTGGTGGTGTACAGAGGAAAAATTATGAACATTGTGTCGCTGTCCAAATACCTATGGACCTGACTGTATATCTTTATTTCTTTTAGTAATCTACTGTAGATATTTCTGATAATCCTTTCACAAGGTCGGGGACAGTGGGTATGAGTGTCATGTGATAGGAAATAAAACTGCATTTCTGATTAGTACTTATTTTAAATGGTTTCTCACATGCTAAAATGACCTGAACATAACGTGTCATATATTATCAAGTCGGAAAAAAAAAATTCCCACTAGAATTTAATCTGTAAAAAATTTACATATTACCCAAATTCAGAACATAAATTCAGAAGCTGTATATTTAATGAATTAATTGTTCACTGTATCAGTGTTTTTATGTTAACATTCTCTTTTACTAAATCAGGACATACTTAACATTTTTCATTAATTGGCAGTGGGGGATTTTGTCATCTATCAAATCTATACATATAAATGTGTTCTAATAACAACATACACATCACTGTCACATTTAAATCCATTTCACACAAACATATCACCCAGCAAAAAAAAAAAACACTGTCACACATCATTAATTGGGTACCCTCGACTCTTTACTTATAGAAATGATAATGATGAAGTTCACAAATGGCAGCAGGAAGAGTCTTCATCAGTCCTGACGCTCTGTTCCACTTTCTGAAACTGAGCACACACACAATCACATTAATGATGCACCATTATACACATTTAGCTTTATTTAACAAGTCACCCATTGTCTGCCATACAAGTCCCTGTGAATGAGTTGTATAAACACAATAACATATTAGAATGAGCACATGAATATAAATTTGTGATTTGAATTTACAGCTGGGACTACTGTCAGAGATAATTAATCACTTTAAATTAAACACTTCCTGACCAAAAAGATACAAGAATTCAACAGTGCTATGGTCTAAGTAAAATTAACTCACCGGTGTTCAGCAGTAGACTCCATCGCTTCTGCAGTCTCTGCCTCTGTGCCTCTATAGCCTCCACATCCTCAGCCAGAGGAGGATCCAGAGGCCCAAGCGATGGAGCGGGAGCCCCAGAGAGAGAGACTCCTGTAGCCCTCACCATGTCTCTGTCGCAGCCCTGATTTCAAGAAATATTACATAAGAAACTTTAAAAAATAACAAAAATATATATACTATAACGATACTGAATCATTGAGTATCAGCTGATGTCGATACCTATCCAAAGTTTTTCTCTGAAAAACTTATATATTTTTTTTTAATTATATTTTTTGGAAACACTTCACTTAAAAAATACATAGATAAAAATATGATTATAGTATATACTATAATAAAATCAATCCTAACAAAAAGTACATTCATGTCTCCTTATATGTAAATATTTCTAGTAAAAAAAAAAACTTTTCCAAATCCAGTTCCAGTCTTTTCCATCTGTTACAAGATCGGACTGAATTTGTGCCTTTTTTCTCCGATATCTGATCCACTATTTTTGCTAGTATCAGCCCTATACAGATCCTGTATCAGATTTTTGAGATATGCTAAAAAGGATTAATTTTATTAATATTAGTCATTACAACCTACAAACATGCTTTATAGTAAGTAAACTAAATAACATATCCATCTTAAATAAACTGCCCACTTTTAACTTAAGTGGCAAGATGTGAAAACAAGGCGAGATGTGTGTATGGGTCCCTTTCCAAAAGGGAAATGAGTGTATGCTTTACTGCAACATACCTTGAGCAGCGCCAGAGTTGTGCCCTGTGCTACCCCCTGCAGCAGGCTGGTGAGCTGTGCCCAGACACGCACCTCCAACCCACCACTGCCCTCTGCCATGACCTGCAGCACCAGGCCTGGATTAAACTCATACGCTAGGGGCAGGAGCAAACCCAACACTGCGGCCATGACACTCGCACTGGAGAACACGTCCTGGAGGAAGCAGAGGTAGAGATTTTACCATGCTATACAGTGCTACCGTCTTCAATATGTCTGCCCTGCAGCAGGACAAGTAGTAACATATTTCTCGCAATTAACAAAAGGAATATAATAGCTAGAAGTAAAAGGACAAGCAAAAACAACAACAAACATACAAATATAGTGACAGATAGAAAGAGAGGATCTCTACAGACACTTAAAATGGACTATCAAACTACTCCTAATGTCATATTTTCAATTGTGTAACATTATGATTATGTTCTTGATATATTACTACAAGCTGCATGTAGAGAAAAATCTCAATGATATAATCACTAATGGCTTAAAATAGTATAATAATACACACCTTGTTCAGACACACAGGCACATGATAGAGAGACTTCACTCCTTCAGGCTCTTTTCTGCAGATCTGCACCAAAAGCACTCTCCTGTAGAAGTTGAATATTTTTTTTCAGTTCTAAAGTTTAATATCTTCCTTAGACTAAAGTCACTCTGTACATGGCAAACACACGGTGGAAGGAGACATCATATGTGAAACAAGTCCCACCCATCTTTAGTGTCCACTGGAACATCACCATCTCCCACAAACAGCACCAAAATCCTGAAATAAAGCAATACATACATAATAGTGTTAGGCACCATACAGCATTCCTGAAAAGTTACTGTCAGTTTCTTCTAAAAATGTTAACAGATTAAAGGTCTCAATACTGTCTTATTATTAGTAACAACACTTTATTTTCATACGTTCATATTTCTCATATTTCAGAATGCTTTAAAGCTCATACCGCTCAGACAGTGAGTTTACGGCATGCTCCACAGCACACTTCAGAGATACAATCGCATCAGGCACCACAACCAAGCCATTCCGCACCTGCCAATGACGGAGCATTAGATCTGTCCATTATTAGTTACACAGCATCTCATTTTTCTGCTGCATCAAGGCCTGCTATCTCCAGGTAGTTTAAAGGTGAAAAAGCTTTGTTATGCAAAGTAAAAAGCAATATATAAGGGAGTATAAAAACTAAATAATTACATAAGCAGACATGAGGCATTTGTGTATTTACTTACTTATATATGACTATAATACGGTACCCGAGCTTTCATCTATTGATTTAAAGGAAGATAAACTTTATTTAAGTTTTTAGCAAATTACTCTGGTTTGCACATATTAGATTACAACCACTATACCTCTTTGTTCTTGATTTTCTCCAAAAGTGAAACAACATCCTGGATGCACTGTAAGGACTTCTCATCAGTCACGTCCTGAAAATGTTTATTCCTGTTAGCAGAAAACATTGTCAAGTTTTCCTTTCTTATATAACACCTGTTACAAAAAGCAATTTCTTTAATAAATCACACAAAAAAGTAATCTAATTTCTACCACATCTATTTTTAAACAAATTGCTACATTATGTGGAGAATTAAAGCCCCATGCACACGAGCTGCTTCACACACACACACACACACACACACACACACACACACACACCTTTAACAAACAAAACTACTTTTTTCACATTTCACTAGTTATTGGATTAGAGTTATTGGATATTCTGAGTAATTCTAATAAGAGAAGATCATATGAAGATCACAAGAGAAGATCATATGAGAGAGAAGGTGAAGGTCTGTCAACAAGTTGAAGGGATTTCTGGCCTTATATGAAGTGCATTAATAATGGATTTGTAACAGCACTGATATTTGACAAATGATATAAACATTATGTAAATAAATTTGTTATATACACATATATATATATATATATATATACCAAGATCCATGCCATGGTTAAATTCACACAGATCACACTTTTTCCCCATTCTGATGTTTGATGTGAATATTAACTGAAGCTATTAACCTGTATCTGCAAGATTTTATGCATTGTGCTGCTGCCACATGATTGAATGTTTGGATAAGTGTGTGAATGAGTACGTGTCCAAGTGTTCCTATTAAAGTGGATGGTGTGTATATATATATATATATATATATATATATATATATATATATATATATATATATATATAAATATATATATATATAAATATATATATAAATATATATATATATAAATATATATATAAATATATATATATATATATATATATATATATATATATATATATATATATATATATATATATATATACATACATATATATATACACTATATTACCAAAAGTATTCGGTCACCTGCCTTGACTCACATATGAACTTAAGTGCCATCCCATTCCTAACCCATAGGGTTCAATATGATGTCGGTCCACCTTTTGCAGCTATTACAGCTTCAACTCTTCTGGGAAGGCTGTCCACAAGGTTGAGGAGTGTGTTTATAGGAATTTTTGACCATTCTTCCAAAAGCGCATTGGTGAGGTCACACACTGATGTTGGTCGAGAAGGCCTGGCTCTCAGTCTCCGCTCTAATTCATCCCAAAGGTGTTCTATCGGGTTCAGGTCAGGACTCTGTGCAGGCCAGTCAAGTTCATCCACACCAGACTCTGTCATCCATGTCTTTATGGACCTTGCTTTGTGCACTGGTGCACAGTCATGTTGGAAGAGGAAGGGGCCCGCTCCAAACTGTTCCCACAAGGTTGGGAGCATGGAATTGTCCAAAATGTTTTGGTATCCTGAAGCATTCAAAGTTCCTTTCACTGGAACTAAGGGGCCAAGCCCAACTCCTGAAAAACAACCCCACACCATAATTCCTCCTCCACCAAATTTCACACTCGGCACAATGCAGTCCGAAATGTACCGTTCTCCTGGCAACCTCCAAACCCAGACTCGTCCATCAGATTGCCAGACGGAAAAGCGTGATTCATCACTCCAGAGAACGCGTCTCCACTGCTCTAGAGTCCAGTGGCGGCGTGCTTTACACCACTGCATCCGACGCTTTGCATTGCACTTGGTGATGTGTGGCTTGGATGCAGCTGCTCCGCCATGGAAACCCATTCCATGAAGCTCTCTGCGTACTGTACTTGGGCTAATCTGAAGGTCACATGAAGTTTGGAGCTCTGTAGCAATTGACTGTGAAGAAAGTCGACGACCTCTTTGCAGTATGCGCTTCAGCATCCGCTGACCCCTCTCCGTCAGTTTACGTGGCCTACCACTTCGTGGCTGAGTTGCTGTTGTTCCCAAACTCTTCCATTTTGTTATGATAAAGCTGACAGTTGACTGTGGAATATTTAGGAGCGAGGAAATTTCACGACTGGATTTGTTGCACAGGTGGCATCCTATGACAGTTCCACGCTGGAATTCACTGAGCTCCTGAGAGCGGCCCATTCTTTCACAAATGTTTGTAAAAACAGTCTGCATGCCTAAGTGCTTGATTTTATACACCTGTGGCCAGGCCAAGTGATTAGGACACCTGATTCTGATCATTTGGATGGGTGACCGAATACTTTTGGTAATATAGTGTATATATACATATATGTATATATATATATATGTATATGTATATATATATATGTATATGTATATATATATATATATATATATACATATATATATATGCAAAAAAAGGCATACTCTGACTTGTAAAGGTCAGGAGGTCTGTGTGTTCCCTGACAATTAGAGAGTAATTATCAAAAGGATAAATGCTGCTTTCTATAAATAACCTGATTTTCTCCGCCTCCTGAATACACTCTGGTGATATTTCACTCAGGCACTGACAAGCCTCTGGGAGCCAGTCCTCCTGCGCTTTAGAGATCAGCGCAGCCGTGTGCACAGGAGGTGCATCTCTAGGTAAGGGTTCAGGCCAGACTCGATGTTCAGTTGTCTCTTCTTCCTGCTGTTCATCTTTCTCTTCCACTCTGTAGCGCTTGGTGCTTGGCTCTGAGACAGGGCAGCCTACAAATCATATAAAACATATATGTTATTTCCATATGTTTTCTTGAACTACTCATCTAAGATGACCTTTGAAAAATTTACAATATAAGATTGTATAGTAAGGGAACAATAAAAACTTGTTCTGCTTGAGAGAGTGACAAGGCTAGTTAAAACTCAAACTAATCAGTCAGGGATAAGCTTTATTTTTGTTAACACCAAATACACCAAGCAAGATTTTCATGTATTTGTTAAACTCCTAATGTGTGTCAGTTGAATCACTTTAGAAAAAAAATAAGCAATGGAACATATACTGTCTGGCCACTTCATTAGGAACACCATAGGCAATCCAATATTACTGTGTAGGACCTGAATTTGCTCCCACAAGTGCCTCAATTCTTTGGCCATGGATTCAAACCACATTCCACATTCAAAGTCACTGATATCAAAATTTTCCTCCATTCTGATGTTTGATGTGAGCATTAAACTCTACCTGTCTAATTTTATGCACTGTGCTGCCGCCATATGTTTGGCTTTTTAGATAATTGTATAAATGTGCAGGTGTACAAGTGTTCCTAATAAAGTGGCTGATGCACGTATGATCATACGGTCATCCAACATTATACTAATTAAAAATATTTTTTTTGCTACTAATTTGACTTGCATCATTAATGTTTAAAACAACAACAACAACAACAACAACAACAAAATACCCATGTTTTTGAGACAGCCCCAGTTCTTCTGGTGAACAGCTCGAACATTGTGGACAGACTCCACAGCACTGCAGAGTGATAAGATACTTAATTTCAGGACAGAACACATGAGAAATACAAGCTACTCCAGATATTATTATCAGATATGTTTAAACTGAATCATTTTAAACTAGCAATATTTTCTCTCTATTTTTAATATGCAGTTGCAAATAATTCCATCATCTGCTTTTAGTACTTCCTGCAAACTTTCCTTGCAAATCTCCACAGAAGTAGAAATCTGTTCCATGATATACTACACTACCTGCAGCTAAACACACCTGTGACATGGGGGACCAATATCATTCAGCACTGGTGTGGGATCTCCAAGCAGAGTGTGTACGGTCTGGCAAACTGACTGAGCAAGAGACGTTAAGTTGTATCCACCCTAAGACACGGAAAAGGAGGAGGAATTACTACATTACTACAGACTGCTCTATGAACAGAAATACAAGAATGTATTTAGATTTACAGCAGTGTACATGCCTCCAAGACAACACACAATCTGCCCTCAGCCAGAGACATCAACAGGTGGGTAAGGTGGCCAAAGATCTCTGGAGAAGCACACATGTGACCCTGGAAAAAACACAATTATACACAATTGGCACTTTCACCAGAAGTTTAACACTGCACATTTACCTTAGGAACATAGGATAGTGGCTGTCAACCTGTTTTCAGCCGTGGACCCCTAGCATATTCGGAGTGATCCTTGTGGACCGCCCCCACACATTTTAAATATGTAATGTACTATATAAAATAAATTAACATAGTAGTATAGTAAAAAGTATTCTATACCAGTCTATTTTGTTCCTAAAATATTAAAACATGTAAAAGTGGTATTTTTGTTAAATATTTCAAAATATACCTTAAAAACATTTTAGGCCCATTACATTTCAGAAAAGCCACCGAATTACTGTTTTACTTTTTAAATTAACCTACATGCTTAGACATGCACATCTGAAACTCTCTCACTACTGAGAGGTTAGTTTTGTAAACATAGATAAAGCACAGCTAAAAGATATGATCATTGGTATTTATGACATACAATAAACTGGAAATATTAATCACCTCTGGATCTCCTATGGCAGAATCAAATCCTGCACAGACAAACACCAGCTCAGGATCAAACTGGAAAAACATGATATAAGATCAGGAGTTTCATTAGTTTACACAATACAATATACTATATAAGCACTTACATTTCTGAGCCTGGAGTTTTTTCAAAGGCCTTTAATAGTTACCTCATATGCAATGGGCAAGAGGACATGGAAAAAAGCTGAGAGGTAGTCACTATTGCTCATTCCCACCTGGGAATAAAACAGGGAATACAAGAATCTAAAACAAATTTACTGTTCACAAATAAACATGGTGTCCTCATGACAACAAATCACTTAGATTAGAATATTTATTTGCTTTTTTCAATGCAAAGTTGGTAAAAACTAATATACTGATCACTAAACCTTACTAGATCTGAATAGTCAGTGCATTTGTTTCCAGACAAATTGATCACTGCTAATTGGAGGATGACAATTTCTATTGTTTTAGCACTGGACAGTAGTTCATTAATTATATACATTTTTACTGAGATAAAACAGACTAAGAGGAAGCTCAGAATGTGAGGGTATTCACCTCTAAATTTGGTGAACAATAGTCTCAATATGAATTTTGAATTTTTGGAGAGCAGTACCTTATTCCAGGGCAGGTTGATGTTAAAGCCAGTTCCTTTGCCCTTCCCCACACTGTCATAATCAGACTCAGCAAGGTTGGGCCAGAAACGCTGGTGCTCATAGCGATGCCACGAAAAATACAGTACACTGTGAGCAGAAAGTGAAAGAAAAAGAGAGGCAGACAGTTAGCAAATCAAAGTGCCAGGTTTGACCTTCATTCCCTGATTTTGTAAAAACATACTCACCTGGAATCCTCTTCAAAGCAGTACTGCACTCCCTGTCCATGGTGAATATCCCAATCCACGATCAACACCCTGAACAAATGAAAAACGACTTCAGGCTACAGAAAGAGGCTCATTTCCAGTGGCACTAGCTGACACTATTTTATCTCTCATGCCATACTCTACTCGATACCTGTTGAGGTTATAGTGTTTCTTGGCATAGAGGGCAGCTATAGCCACATTGTTGAACACACAGAAACCATTGGCTTCACTCCGCTGGCTGTGATGACCAGGGGGCCTGAACACAATATAGGACAGAAAAAGAGACAATGAATTAGGGGAAAGTAACAGCATTATTTGGGGTTTAAAAAAAAAAAAAAAAAAAACAAAAAAAAAAAAAAAAAAAACCACAAACCGATTTATTTAAATTTACTTAAAATTCATCTTAGAGACAAGTCTTAGGTGGACATTTTAGGCAGTCTTTATTTAGATGACAACTGAAGAGACGTTAAGGACACTTAAATAACACAAATAACTCAAATGATAAATAGCAACTTGATGCTTACCTTACAAGAGCCATTCCATTCCTCACTTTCCCCGTCATAACGTTATCCACCAGCTGCAGCGCAGCACCAGCCGCCAGCGTAGCACAGTGGTAGATATTCTACAAATATAATAGGGACCATGAGCATGATTGTGTAAACAAGCAAAACAAAAGTTTTAACGCTGCTGGTGTCCTGCAATATGTGGCTTACGGGATGAAAATAAACGTCACCATACTGCTGAGTGAAGGTCAACAGATCCTCTAAGCTCATGTGTGGGGTTTGTTTCACAGCTTCAAGATACTCTTTACTGCACAGAGCACATAAAACGAGACAAGAAATGAATATTGCCCAAATAAGCCTGTCTCACATTTTGGTGAATGGCTTGCAGGGTTTTCACATCTCAAGAATAACATTCTTGATACTGTACATCAGGACGGTATCAACACAGTTAACAAGGTGGACTTTGTCCTACACTCTACGCCTTGAAAAATTAAATTTAGGAAATGTTATTCTTGAGATAGCAAAACTATTCTTACCGAACTTTCATATGACCAGCCAACCTGAGGTAAAGTTACGTATTGTAACTTTAATAACTAACTGTATTAAACAGTACTGAACAGTAAACTCATCTCGTCTTCCCTAAAAGTCCCTCACAAAATGAAAACATAGATATTCTCTGAGCTTTCTCCTGTTGAAAGTAATTTTTGCTCTCTTGCTTTGAGGTGTCAAAGATTCTTACATCCAAATGCTTCACAGTGTTCACTAGAATTTTGGCAAAAAAATTTGTGGATGCTCCGAGTTCATTTAAAATCAATGGGAACGGGAAAGACACCCCTACTGAGAAGGCTGTAGACACATCAGTCTTAGCTCAAATCTTGATTTTGTATATCTATGCATCACAAAAGTGCACTGGCTTCCTTAACCTGGATGTTTACGCCACATGTGATTGCATAATATCCGGGGAAGGGTCACTGATAGGTGCGCTACAAAACCAACTACAGCAAGTAGCAGCAGTCAAACATCTTTTTTTTTCCAGATGCTAGGTGACACCTGCATAGAAAATCACAGACGTGTCTCCTGATGGGATTAAAATGATCAGACGACCACGGAGTTTGGTGAAAATCAGTAGGAAAATCAGCCAGTAATTTTCTCAGAAGACCACAGAGAGAAACACTGACATGGCCGAGTCAGGCACAAATAAAACCACAGGGTAAAACCATAACTGTAAAACAGGACCCCATGTAAATTTAATCCTGTCCAGATAGGGCTTAAATGTTTTCAGAAATCTTCCTTTTTCTTGTGAAGTGTTGATATGCAAATAAACATGACAAGTCCATTCCATTCTCTGTACCACTGAGAACAGGGTCATGGGGAGCCTGAAGCCTATCCCAGGGGACTCGGGGCACAAGGCAGGGGACACCTTGGACAGGGTGCCAACCC